>NW_017280167.1:1682861-1753693 GCF_001594065.2 Cyphomyrmex costatus
AATGAGTTTTTCTACAAAAATATGTTACGAGTGTATTTTTAAAAATTATAATCAAGAAAATATTCTTTGGTGAAGATAACCGTTATTTAAAAGAAAGAAAATATAAATTGAACAATCTCTCTTCTTTATAGCAATAGCATTGAGTACTCGATAAATAAAAATTTGTAAATTTAACATAAACATTGCAGTTTTTTTTAAATTCTCCTTTGCAGGAAAAATAAACGATGATAAAAGGAGGGACTTGAGGGAGATGAAAATTTGAGTACAAGCATGCGAACGTGCGGCTCTCTAAAAGCACGAGGGTGATTCACAAACCTTCAGGGCAGCGATTTGAGAGCCGCCTCGATCCGAGAGGGTCGCCTGGCCGACTGTCGCATGTAGTTTTATAATTATTGCGGGCCTCGGGGGATTACGGGATTGGGCTTTATCGTATATGAAACGCATGCAAGCGCATGTGCGCGCGGCCACGCGTCACACGTGCGAGTCGATCGCACATGTAGTGAGATACGTATCTCTTTCGACCCCTCATTCCCCTCGTGACAGGAGGGATGAATGCACGCGAATGCTAATTTGAACAATTTCGACGTGGGCGGACTGCAATTTTCAGAGCGTGCGTTTTCTTTACGCGAGCGTACTTAAAGTACCGAAATTACTCTCCGAAATTCATCTGCAATAAATTCGCCGCGTCAGACCGGCTCTTCGGCTCGACGAGGTCTCGTCGACGGCCATCGTATAAACACAATGTAAAGTTCGGCTAAAAGTTAAAATCGCTTCAAGGCTCCGCCGTCGCGTCACGCCGGTCGATACTCGCGCGCGCATATAGGTACATGTATATCACAAGCAAATATACAGTGTACGTGTGCTTTCTCGTGGAATAGCAAATACACATACGTGGTATATACAGGGGTCTTGGCGGAGGAAACGAAATTTCGATGGTTCGATGGGTGGTACCACCACCGCTGCCGCAAATGTACTCTGTAGGCAGATTAACGCGCATTTACGAAACGCGCACATACGCTTACACGAGCGTATATACGTACGCGTATACGACTTTGGCGACTATCGACAGCAACCAGCGTTACCTGTGTTACCGTATCAACCCCTTACCCCGTTCGGCCCCCATCTCTCCAGCCGCCGCCGCCACCCTCGCGTCGTCTCTTCCGCGCGCAGTAATCCAATCATCCACGTCCTACGATTTGTACGTAGTAATTCCGTCTGTTTGATCATCCGGACGGCTCGGCTTTTCCCTACGCGCGCCACCGTTTGTTTCAATACGGCCTGCTTGCACGCGTGCATACAGGTAACTGCGAGCGATACGCGAGATTTGTATCGATAATCGCTGATTGGTGATTGGCGAAATCGTTGACGGAGTGATTCGACCGTATACTCGTGGAGAAGAATGGAAAATTGTAACGTTCAAAAATGGCTGTCATAACTTTTTTTTTTCAAATGCGACGATAAAACAGTTAGGAACAGATTGTAATGGTTTTGTAGAGTCACTAGATTTTATTTTTTATTTGCGATATAACGTTTGTGATTTATAATTAGCGAATAATGCGGAAAATTAACGGTATTTATTTAACAAAGACGGAATTTATAAAGGCAATTTGAGTTTTGATAAAAGTATTAATTTTTTGACATGCAATATAATTAAAATAATTACATATAGAATCTTATGTTTTTTCTCTTAATAAATTCAAATATCGACAAAAAGAACAATAACTACATTTATCACATGTAAGGATTAATTTTACTAAAGTATCTAAAAATTTAGCTAGATACAGATCCGAAAATAATTTTGTTGGATAATTAAAATAATTATGTAGGACGTTTAAGTAAGTTGCTTGAATATAAATATTGTTTGCACAACACATATTTCAATATAAAAAATCTTACATAATTATTTTGATAATCCAATATAATTATTTTTAGATCTGTATCTAGCTCAAATCTTTAAGTACTTCAGCAAAATTGTTCTTTTCTATAGAGTCTGTTAATCGTCGTGCAGACAATTTCTTGCTCGCATGTATCTCTCTATTGTCAAAGCATTCTAGATGGCATATATTATTCAAATAAATTAAAACTCGAATTTGTTATTAACTTTAATATTTTAAGGGTGACTTTTATAATGTAACATTTATTACACAGATGAAATACTTTCTGTACAGTAACAAGTTAAATTATTAAATCTTCATGATTCGAAAAGAGACAAATGTTGGTTGTCAGGATTTTCAAACTACACACGCGTCTACACAATGCAACATAATTTTCGATTGTATTATAAAATAAGAATTAATTAGTACTTGTGCGAAAGGCGGATGAATTCCGCTCGTTTATTCGGCGCACCGACCACACGCCGCATCCGGCAGCGTACTATTCCACGCGTCATCTGGCGTGATCGTTAATCCTGGATGTCGAGCAAGACGATAATCCCGGGGCAACGGGGTTATAAGCCACTACAACGACCGTTTCCGTCGGGCCTACGAGGTCCTTCATCTATCGCTCTTCACCTGTCGATAATACGCGTCGGGGGCGGACAAACGAAAAAAAGGAAAAAAAAAGAATGGAAAATAAAAGGTAGGACGTTTTCCCCGCACGTCCCGTCACCCACCCATGGGCGTAATGATGCACGTAATGTACCCAGCCGTGGCTGAATCGTTTAACGCGCGGATAAGCAGCGGTATTTCCATTACGTGAGAAACATAGGCTGACTCGTCGTTACGAGTTTCATAGTGCATTACAAGCGAGGGTTGGCAGAGAGATCGGGCGCACATCGGCCGCAATAGGGGGATACGGTAGGGTGCGTCGATACTTCGGGCGCGCGTGAGAGGGGTTGTATAAAAGGAAGGAGAGAGCGGTATAAAACCGGCCGGCAGTAGGCATGAGAGAAAAAGAGCGCACGCGAGAACGCTCCGTAAAATTCCTCGTTACGATTACGACGTGGTCGTTGCCGTATCCGCCATCCACCGACGGTCACGTCCCGCGACGCGAAGGATACGAGATGGATTATTAAATTTCTAGTACCGCGCGCGTGTGCCGCGTTATGAATTTCCAACCCTCCCTCTTCTTCTCAGGAGGCTCGATCCTCATGTGAAAATCTTGAAAAAAAGCCTCCCACGACTATGATCGCTGTTTACGGATCGTATAAAAAAGTCAGATACATATGAGATTGTTAGAACCATTTTCAGGGTATTTTCAGGTTCTATAATTGTGTTATGCGATTTCGGCATAGCGTTATTGCAAGGAATGTATTTGACCAATTATTTCCTGACGATTTTATATATAATAACTTTTAATAGAAAATGATTGTAATTATAAGTAATACTTATGTTGTGAGAGAGAGAAAGAGAGACAATAATACGAGTTTTTTTCATACATTTTTTTCGTGACATTAGCCATAAATTTTAAAATAAACGCATTACTAGGTTATATTATAATAGTTATAGTTAAACTCATAATTTGATTTTTTAAGCTTGCTGTTTCATTTTCTGATTAACTTGTGGTTTACACTTAATCTTACTTGACTTGATATTTTCTTACAATAATTAATCACTAAACTGATGGTTTTGTAGTGGTAATTTTATTGTAAAAGTACTCACAACCAAATAGCTAGAAAAATACAATTTTCATGTTACTACCTAATTAAGCTAACTAATTCAGTTAACCAGAAAATGAAAAAACCAGGTCTTAATGAGAAAGGATAAATTCATGCAATTTCTTCTTGACGAGAGATATGTAATTAATGTTTGAAAAGTACTTGAAACAATTATTATTTGCGTACAGTATATATTTTTATGTGTACATATAAAGTACGAATATATTTATAAAGTAGCTGACGTCACATGTACGAAAATTTCTTATTCTGAAGTATGTCGACATGATATGATAAGTATGCATTATTTAATATCTACTTCGACCAAAAATAGGAATTTTTCATACTTAATTAGAGAAGTATTATTTAATATTACAATGGTTTTCTATTAAAAGCTATATATAATCCGTGTGTACATACACGTGTCGCTGTATTTTGTGCATATTTTTGATATATCTGCAAAAAACTGGGTCAATGTGAACACAAGAATGATTGCAAATTGAAAGACAATAAAATATTCGGTCGATATAGAGCTATAACGGGATTGCTGCATCACATTGTGGAAAAAAGTACACCAGAACGCTGCGTGCAAACGACGAAGTCACAAATCGAGCCGTGAATGAGATCGAATAAAAAAAAAAGCAATAAATATAAGAAGATAGAATCGTGCGACTATTGTCTTGTCCTCGAATTTCTACTTCATAGATAACAAACCGTCGCGTTTGCTGTGACAGCATGGAAATAACTATGACAGCGACATTATCGACAATGTGATATAAAAGCTAACGGCGTCAGTAGGTATACGTTATTCGCGATGAGACTTGCTTTACAAAACATGCTTGTAACTGATTATACGTTACAAGCACGGCCGTACTTGATGCTACGATGATCACGACGCAGCACGAGAGCGATGAAGCTAATAATGGATTATTAAATCTCCCACGTTACTTTACGACATAGTTCTGCAATGTTCACGACCTGTAAAGCTATCGTATTAAAAGTACACTTGTGATGATCTAGATATATTATATTCATTATATCTGCATACCTTCGTTTCAGCAAATTAATAAATTTCTATTATCGATTAAAATAATTAAAATCGACATAAAATAATGTCAAAGCGTCACGAAGGAAAACAAATTAGTACCTATCATTATGATGACTTCCGAATAACTTCCATTTTTATATACATATTTCGAAAGTACGTTGTCTGAACATGAAATATACATGTACAAGCAATAATATATAATATATAATAACAATAATATATAATAACATTTATAAAACAATTAAATTTAGGTTGCAGCGCAAGTAGACGAGATAAACTATTTATTTTAATATATTAAAGTTAATAACAAAAATTCGGGCTTTGATTTATTTCAATAATATATGTTATCTAGAACATTGTGATAACAAATATGCTATCAACAAATTCTTTAATCGGTTAAAATTTGAAATCGAATTATGTACAATTTATATGCGTACTGATTAATATATCTAATGCCTTTAATCGATTTTTTTTAATTTAAGCTCAAGAATGATATCGATAATTTTTTTTCATGCAAAGCGCGGTAATATTACGAATGTAGAACCACTCGAAAATTGCCATTGTTCACAAAAACGATATATTTAAAAATATTCTGCTAGTGCTTACAATTATAAATATTTGTGTCACGATTAAAGTCAAGCGATAAGTGATAAGCGGAATGCAACAAGTAACTCACGATTAATGCGTCGCCATCCTCTCGTTTTTCTCTTTGTGCTTCTAGAGTAGGAACTTTTTTCCTTCTTTTTGCGTAGTATATTCTTGGTATGTATTCTTCCAACTTCGTTTATTTTACATAGTCGCATTATCACCGAGTGGCAGATCGTTAATTATAAGTGTTACACAACCGACGGAATAATTTAGAAAATGTAAATTATCGCAACGTTATTATCAAATTTTATCGATCGCGTGTGAATTGATGATTACGTACGCGAGCTGATCGCCTGTTGCGCAATTTGGCACTCCCGACATTCGTTCGTACTAAATATTATTGACTTTCGACCGAGCTTCCAACGGACGGAAAGTAACGGAAAAATTCGTGATCGGTAATCCGACAGAAAAGACTCGTCATCTTCATCGTGTAACCAAGGGTCGTTTGTTTCCGCGCTCGATTTTGAATATCCGCTCTCAGCGAGAAAATGGCGCCTTTACGAGAAAAAACGTATACAAAATGAGTAATTATTTTTCTTAAGCATAAGAGCAATATTTTTCTGTGTGTACATTTTTGAAAAAAATGAATAATTGCGATATAGACAAACATGATCTTTATATCCATATATCATAAAACGAAATAGTAGGATTCTCGGCAATCAACGAATGTTATGACATGCGATATATTGAGTGCGATACACTTCGATACTGACTCTATATATGTACAATGAGAAAAAAGAGTTCATTCGATTTAATTTTTGTAATAAAATAATATAATTTAAAATAATATAGTTATTATTTTTTCCATTGAAGAATGTCTGACTGAAAAAGTGTCTATTTGAAAATATTATATTAACTTAAATACATACACTAAAAAAAATGATTGAATTAATTAGAATTCTAGTTGAAAATGAACGAATCAAAAAAGTCTGATTATATTAAGAGTTCCGGTTATCTCTGAAATTCCAGTTTTTAAATTTAATCTACAAATTCTGTTTCGTCTATTTTCAGCTAGAATTCCAATTAATTTAACTATTTTTTTTCACAGTATGTTTATAAGTTAATATAATAATTTTAAATATATATACATTTTTTATCGAAAAAATAAAGATAAATTTAATCCAATTAATTTAGTTAAAATAATTTTTTCTCAGCGTATAATAACGGATGTAGCAAGCAATCGCCCCTTATTCGATTCGATACTCTCGATTCATTGACATGTAATATTCACTTTCGATCATAAGACGCGAAGCGTACTTAAATTATCCGATTTGCTGCACGTTGGCTACGTTGACATGACAGTAACTCTCTTTTCGAGAAAAATATGAATAGTTGCGATATAGACAAAACACGAGGCTCTTTGTAAAATGAATAGTCTCGACATAGACAAAATATGAAACCTTTTGTATTGATGAAGTACAACACGTGTGCATTTCGGATAAACGACAGATACTACGAAGTGACACGCGATATGCTGAATGCAATGCACTTCACGAGTATTCCGCATGAAGGCGATTTCAGACGATATAGCCATGTACAGCCAACTTCACACACATTCGTTAAATATTGGCCTATATTCATTATAGATAATTATGCATGTCATGTATGTGTGGTGTATATTGGCAATGTTGTTTGAAACCATCTTAAAACAAATGCATCAGAGACTGCATTCAGATTTATCATCCGAGTGCATCTAGGTGTTGTGTTATCCTTGTTTATTATTCGTGAACAACAAGGATAAAACAACATCTGGGTGCATCCGGACGACGATTTTGAACGCACTCAAGATAATTGTCCGTTGTTCGACTCGGAACACCCGACATAGATTAACACATGATATTCATTTCTGATGGAATAAAAAACGCGAGATCACGAAGCGTTTCCGCACTCCGTAATGCTAAACGACAGTTGTTTACAGCATGCTAATATCATGTATAGAGTATAGGTTACGTACACACATAGCACACGCAAATTGTACACATGAGCCAATACTTTCTACATATGTTAGCATGCGTAAGCATCTGTCATATAGTATCTTCGAGTCGTCGCCGCGATACCATGATCAATCATCCGCGATCATTAATGATCGTGCTTCAACTGAGCTGAGCTGCACAAAGATCTTTACCAATTACTATGTTTATACAGCATCCTTAATCGGGTTTAATATCCGTAGTTATGAAACTGGCCAATCACAATTCATTCTTCATAGCTGTGATTGATCAGTTTCATAACTATGGATGTTATCAAACCAGATTAAGGGTGTTGTGTAAACGTACTAATAGATTGGATAGGTATCTTAGGTAGGAAACAATCATAGGAAGGAGCAAAACTTGTAGAAAGAGGCAAAATGTAAGAAGGGAACAATAGCTCATGGGCCACTTTGAATCCACCTTTCGTAAAAAGAGATAAACGCGACATACATAAACAAAACACGAGGCTCAAGCCTCGTCTTAAAGTATATATTGTGTGTTATCTTCCTACATTTTACCCTTTTCTATGATTTTTACGTGAACCTTGTTTTCCAGAAAAGCAAAAAATTTTCTCTTTCGAATAAACGGCTCACTGGCTCTTTGAAATCAAATGTGATATGTACTTCGCGAATCTCGAAGAATTAATTGTAAAATATATGAGGTCTTAAATTATTGCATTTCTGTCTCCATGGAATGATAGGAGAAAAAACCGATCAAAAGATTTGGGAAGCTTCGGAAGGCTCGCTGTTTTCCAAAAAAGAAATTAGATAGCCATACAGACAAAACACAAGCGAGATTCGAGGCTCCTGCTTTTAAGAACTTAATCCTTATAAGGATGAAACAAAGAAATGAATCGTTTCTTTTCGTGCAAACGACGAACGCTGAAAAATCAAATGCCATTTATTCCGAGAAACTAATTAGAAAAACGCGGTATCGCTGGTTATAAATTCATCACTGTCTCCACGATAAAATCGAGGTTCCCAGAATTTAGGAACAATGAGAAAAGGAGGAACAGTTTGCCGTCTTAGCGCGAATACGATTACCAGAAAAATAGATTAGCCGTGACACAAACGAAACAAGAGGCATTAGCTACTTGATACCACAAATACTTAAAATTTTATTCTCTGATTGGTCATTCATTAAAATTCCTTTATATTCGATTAATCAATATCAATCGAATAAATGTCAAATACTGCAAATTTCATATGTGCATAATTTAGCATGTATGTATTTTAAGATATACAAAATAATCTGCATATTTCTTGTGTGATATTTCTCGTAACAATTTTTCAAACATAGGATTAATGATGTATTGAGACAATCGCTTGTTATTCGGTTCGATGTAACTGACAATGAGATAGTGAGTTGAAAGGAGTCAGGATGAGAAACGCCTTTGTTGATATTGGCGCAAGCGCATCGTTCGGGAAATAACGAACTACCCGAATGTAAATAATACAAGCGAAACTTTCGAGCGACATTCTTCGGTTTATTACGACGAGACAATACATAAGAATTATTTGTGTGTCGTAAGATATACCATCTAGTAATATGCCGACCGTGAAACGAGACACACTTTTAAATTCTAAATAAGTAGTGGTACAAGTATGTATGTCTCTCATACTATGCCTTTTAAAACTTTGTAACATATTCTAGTTAAGAGTAGTCAAACATACTTTACTTACGATGTATAATTTATGTCACAGTTCACAGAAAATAGAATTCTAGTCACGATTTTATATGCCATTTAAGTAGGAAAATAAGAATTAAAATGCATGGCTTGAAAAAGTAGAATATACGTGTGCATAAAATATACAACATTAAAATGCATATAAATATCAAGACATACAACATACAAGATTATGCAAATAGAATTCTCTCCTGAGGGAAATGTAACGCAAATTACAAGTCTAAAATAGGTTAATAATATAAAGATAAATATACTGTAAATTTAATATAAAATTAAACTTCGATAGATTAGCAAGTATCACAACCTGGATAGGATTTCTATATGGTATATTTCGTTACTGTCTTCAACGAATGAAAGAAGCCGTGAAAATAATTAAGGAAATAACCCGAATCCTGCGTGCCTTAAATGTAGTAGTTAGGGCTCATATTTTTCCGGATTCCTGTTAAAAGAGAGACGGCTAATTTTATGCGCGGCTCGGCTGACTGAGTCGCGACATTTCTCGAATGTAGGACGAGAGACCTTCCGGTCGAAAATTTATCTCCCCGTAATAACACCGTGGCACTGGCGCTTTCCGGGTGTGTCACGCCCGGTAACGGTTCGTGTACGTGCCCGTGTCTCTTTGTCTTCCGCCTTCTTTCTCTGCACACTCTCCGTGCATCCCTCCGGGAACGCGGCCGTGTCCGCATTATAATGGCATTACGTGTCCTCACATTACACTTGCTGTCCCAGCTCGTAATACACATTTCTCCCCACGTTCCGCTACCCCCACGCACACATGCCGAGTCTTATTTTTTTCTCCTCGGATACGTTCGTCCCCGGATATATCGTGATACGGAGCTTGTGCAGTATTTACAGAACCTCGGACGAGAGAGTGTCGTGCGAACACCATCGAAAAATTGAGTTAGAAATGGCGCGACCGAATAAAATATGTCACCTACCATTGCCACGATGGCATCCGATAAAATCCCGATAAAATTATAATATTATATTAGTTCATATTTAAAAAAAAACAAGATAATCAAATAGGAATTTAATTCTTGTTTTCCTATTGTTTGTATGCTCTACCATCATGGATGTAATTATTTTATTTCTAATTGTTATTTTTATATTAATTGAAATATGTCCTGAAGAGGACCTTAACCGTATAGGTCTCGAAACGTATATACGCTTTATTATTTATTTCGAATAAATTATATAAAAAGTACACACTGATAAGTTGGGTTGGCTCATATTGGCATTTTATTTATTTCTTTTAGTTCATATTTGTTTACAGTTGAAAAATATGTATGGACTATATTCCTATTCGTAGTGGATATGTGGAATAAATATTTTTTCCTTTGAGAAATATATTAATTAAAGCTTTTTATAATTAATCAATAAATATTCGTACTTTTTAAATTATCAATAATATTGTTTCTTTTTAAACTGTGAACAATGATTTAAAAAATATCTCATAAAAACTATTTTGTAAATTCCATTGATTAAATTTGAATTTCATGCGCACAACAGGAGATTCATTTAAAATTCTCTTCAATCATATCTCGTAATGTTTTGCTACTTGAAATTCCCGAAAAATATTTTTATATTATATCTATCGAATTTTTGTGCTTGTCTGAAAGTTTGCTGCTTTCTCTGTGCTTATGACGGTCCTCTCCTTCTGGTTCGTTTCGTCCTCGCAACCTCGGCACCCCATCTCGCGAATATAAAAAGGGTCGACACACACGAAAGTTTAGTAACTTTGTCAGCGTTTTTAATGTTCGCCCCTTTTTCGCGTTCCTACTCCCTTATACTACTTCGTTCACTTCTCGTACCTAGGATCCAATAGACACCGCCGACCGAACACTTTATGAAATCTGCAGCCGTAGCAATTATCCCCGTAGAATTAGTGTTTCATTCCCGCGGAATTTAGTGGCTTCGTTAATGAAATGAACTCGTCTATTCCTGCTGTCAATGGCAATTCATATGATTCATATTAATCAATACAGCCAACAGTTGCCAGATTGTTCGCTTTATGCGAAACGCACCTACATAAAAACTTTCATTCCTGTACGTAATCACGATAATGTAACAATTTATTTTAGAACTACAGACTGAAGTAATAAAACAAATATAATTTGTTTCTAATTCTAAATTCAAATGAATAAAAAAAGCACTACCGACAATGCTTATACATTTAATTAAATTTATTATTACATAATACATAATTATTATTATACTATAATGTATGATTTCTATAATTAAATTTAATATTTATAATTATTGTATAATTTTTATATCGATATAATATTTAAAATTTGAGCAAACGGTTAGTTGGCTCTCGTATAAAATGTAAATTTTATTGAATATCGTACGTACGAAGTGCAAATAGAATGAATCGAATATGTCACGAAATAACGTACGTGAGAGCTTCACGTTACAGGCTCGATGTTAAATCCCACCTGACCTATTCCGCCTGGTCGCACCCTAATAGACATTTCGCAAAGTCGTTAATAATTTTTTTTTTTACTTTTAGCAAGTCCCTTCTTTCACTACTCCGCGCCATTAGCGGAATAGTCGGAACTCCACCCATTTGCTACGTGTCAGCAGGAGTATATTCTTTTATACCCGTGACACGAATCTATCCGGTTTGGCCGGATATTTCTTCCTCTGTATTTTTCGCGATAAAAATATTCTGCTTTTTAATCATAAAATGAGAGAGTACGTCACTTTCGAAAGCACTGTATTCTGAAATTTTAGGAAAGATCGACTTGGGAGTGAATTGAAAATTTACATTACTGACAGATATTACCATATGCAAACTCGATTGTGTATTGATGCATACTTGACATGATTATTATAAATAATTGTTGTATCAATTATTAACGATTCTGTATTTGCGCTTGATTTGTTTCTGCGTATTAATCGTATAACTTCCGGTGTTATACGGAACATCATATCAATGTTAATTGATAAATGATCATATTAGCTTTCACGTCGCGGTTTGTATATTTATGTTAAAATATCTAAAATATTTATTAAGTATAGTAGCGGTTACCGTACTGTGTAATACATTTTGTAACAAATAATGACAATTCCCCATACGTTCATCTTTAGCAGTTACAAAAAAAAAAACAGATGTTCCCTAGTGACTTTTACAACCATGTCGCAAAGGTTGACACACGAGGCACGTATATCGACGGGTCTACATTCAAATCACCCCTTTTCATCAGCAATGGTAACAGATGTTCACCGCCCATCGATCACGACGATTCTATTTTCAAACTGACGCTTCTTTTGGAACGTCAACTATATGCGCCTGGATAAAAGATCCATCGATCGGTAGTGTAGCGCCTTCGCGTAACGTAGCGAAATAATTACTCTCTAATGAGGCCCTCTAACATCGAGGCGAACTCAAACGAGAGAGCGCGGCATTTTTTCGAACTTAGTTCGCGGCTTGATTTAATTATCAACTGTTGATTAATGAAGCGTACAACTTCCGCCAAGTTTTACTCGCGGAAACGAGAGTATAAGAAGATCGATCGCTAAACGCGCTATACAGCTCGCTATCGAGCGGCAGCTCGTCAAACGAGTTAACACACCCGTACTATAAGGCCACGAACCGTTTATAGTAGTAAAAGCGAAGCTAATGGCGCGACACAGTTACAGTGTTAAAGAATAATTGAATAAGCGATTACAAAGAGGGAAGTGAGTAGAAGTTGTCTCTTTGCTACTCCGCTCGACATTGTCGACGTGCGTAATAAATATTTTATTCTTACCGAGCTGCTTGAATTTAGAACGAACGTTTATACTTCGAAAACCGTCAAGAAAGTAGAATGTTTTGTCAGCAAAGGGGTTTCTAGCTCGCGTGTCGATCGCTCTTATACCGTTCCATCATAGAAGACAGAATACTTTGGTAACTTCGTAGCGTTCAATTACATCGCGGTCTTAATAGGATCGAATTACTTTAAGCGTAACGCCCTGAGTGAACAAACTCGCGACGACATCTGAGCAGCTCGATGGATACGTGTATGAGAGCTCGCGAGTCGTCGTGGCATTGCCCGCGTCGTAGTAGTCGCTCGGTGATGACGATGGCTGCGGGATAAACTTAGGCATGTTTGCCGAGCAATCAAATATATGAGTGGAAAGTCTCGTGGGCACTATCGATCGGCTCCTCGCGATGATGGGTGGTGCATGAGAGGTGGTTGAATTGGAGGAAGGAAGGATTCAGGACGAAACGGGGACGAGAGAAGTCCACGAAACTCAACTCGCCGACCATGAAGAGCCATCGATTCGATCAACGCTTGATTACATTCACTATTTGTTGCTGAACGTTATTTTTATTATAAAGGCAAAAAGAGAGCATTATAAATATACCTTAAGCAGACGAAAAAAAGTAGCTATGTCTCATGCGTTTTATTAAACGCTAAAATATAAGATTAAAATATAAATATTTCCTACAAATCTTCTTATAGTTCAAATAATCAACAATTTATCTAGAGAAACTTTATCTTATACTTTGAAAGTATACAACTGAAAATATGTAATTTTCGAACTGTTACTATAAATAAATTAGGTAAAGATTATTCTATCAATCATCAAACGTGAACTAATTTAATTTCACAATCTGTCGACTAAGTAGTGTCGTTCACTCTCTTTTTAAAGAGATTATAATATTTTCTACAAAAATGATAGATTTTGAACTATGTTGTGCGTTTTTGTAAACAATTCAAGAAAGGTAATTTTTAAGGGTTGTCAAATACAAATGACAAAAATGACATTTGATCATGTTTCTAAAAATATATATTTTTTTATATTATTTAATTAGTCAATAATTTTTTGTTAGTTTTTTCATTTCTGTAAAATTTAATATTTTCATTTCTGTATAAAATTTAATATTTTTAGTTGTGTTACTTTTTTGAAATAAGAAAATATTTTGAGAGAAATATAAATTCGCCTTCATCTCACTAATAACAAGACATTTTTCTGTTGGTTTATCTTATGCATCTTATATTTTATTTTATGACATTATCTTATGTCATATTTATTTATTTTTTTATATATACATAAATACATCATTTTATTTATAAAAATCTATATACATATTTCTCATATTTTTTATTAAAATATTAAACATTTTTTATAAATTATATTATTTATTATTTTATTATAAAACATGTAATATATCTTTGATGCATGCAAAAATAGCAAAAAAAGCATACATACGCGATTTCAGATATGAATATATCTGAAATTTCGTGAAATTCGAGTCTTTTATTTTCGCACGAGCTTGCATCCTATCGATGCGAAAAACGCCGAACAAAAATCTCAAGTGCGCATCGTTTTCGAGAGATCCGTAAAGAAGGAAAAGATGAGGGAGGAACGCTCTGAAAGCTCCGGCAAATTCTTACGTTCATCGTATACGACTTCAGAATCTACAAGATTCGACAAGGGAGTTTCATCTGTATGTTTGCCCGATATCGGTCTTTGACAAATTTCGACCATTTTTCCTTCTCGAATTCTCTCGCGAAGTACATGATAATCGCGAATAATTGTCTGTTCTGCAAATTAATATGATACAATAGAAAGAAAATTGAATTATTTGTACTGATCGAATTAATTTATTACATATTAATCTATATACATGTAATATTATGCGAATTGTGAGTGTATGTCCGCGTGCACGGATATTAACAGTAGTCTCTGGATCTTGGTTAAATATTCGAGTTTTCGAGATTCAAAGGCCTGATTAATGTAGCGGCATGAGGTTGACATGGCGACATTATCATCGCTACAATGGACGCCAGGTGTTCCAGACAGGAAGGGCCAGAGAGGCAAGGAGTATAATGCCGTCAAGCAACGCCACTTAATGAGCTGCCGGGAACAAAGCGGGAAGAACCGCTTTGTCATTTTTTTTTTCGTACTCCAATTACTTAGCGTTTTAGAACAGTTGTACGTGATTATCTTTTCTTTACTCCGCTTCATCTAACACACTTCGTGCGAAACTTACAGTGTTCTTTCACGAAAATTGATTTCCGTAAATCGAGTAATATACGTTCTACATAATTTTTCTTTACACCAAGCGTGACGTACATATTCTCGTGATATTCTCGTACAATTCATCATAAAGTTTTGATATATCGATCGAAGGTCTAAAATTGTCCGTCTATTCCGACTTTCATATCATTCAAGCAAGCAAGGGATGGGAGTTTGAAACTGGATGTCGAAGACGAGGGCTGCTGAGATCAGAGGAAGGTCCAGGGTTTAGGAAAGGGACGGGTGTGGGTACGTTATCTTGTCGTACTTCAGCAAGTACGGGGATGGGCGTCCTCTTTTCGCCCTAATTCCCTTCAATCCCTGATCCGCCCCATCCCCTAGAAGCATATCGCAATCGAGTTTCGTTTATTTTTCAAGAGGCACCCGTTCGACAGAAATTGACGAGTATATTGGACGATATTCGATTCTCGAAAAGATTAATCTCATTTTTTTAAAAAAGCGTTACCACGTTACGCAATTCTCGCGTATAGTTGAACT
This sequence comes from Cyphomyrmex costatus, assembly GCF_001594065.2. Classification (NCBI taxonomy): domain Eukaryota; kingdom Metazoa; phylum Arthropoda; class Insecta; order Hymenoptera; family Formicidae; genus Cyphomyrmex; species Cyphomyrmex costatus. The sequence goes on from NW_017280167.1 coordinate 1,698,317, forward strand.
CGCAATGTGTTTCGATGCCGACTCTAATTTTAACGTTGTTACGTTAAATTTAATTACTACTTTCATCGATTAGTTTTTCGCGTGGTGGAAAAACTCGAGGCGTCGATCGAATCAAATTTACCAGCTATAAAACTCAACGTTCCCCGAAAAAAAAAAGAGAGAAAAAAATAAACCGATACGATATCACCTGCTATTGGCATAAAATATCGTTTGGGTATCGCCATATGACGCGACCTCAATGCACAGAAAACTCCTCCAAGTTTCTTGCCCCGGTGGTAACATCGAGAGGTTTATTTTTCGAACAAGTCCGTTTCGACAGATCGAACGATCCAGTGGATTATTATCTCGTTTATACGACGCTCGCGCGCAAAGGATGACAACAATTGCAGCGCATCGTTTTCCTAGCGACGATACAAATAGTTATTGCACGAAACCGCGATCACCGTCGTCTCGGATTACGAAGCGCGTCGTCCGCGCGCGGTAAACATCTTTTATTAAAGTGCACGTTGCGCTCCGCTGGCGCGTCAATTTTTCAAAGAGCCCCCGAGCTCTTTGTCTTCACCGCGTCTCCATCTAACTACCGGCGATGAGCGCACGTGGCAGGTGGTAGGAGAGCGATTAATCGTTCCATCATCTCGTCGTGGACAGCCTCGCTCCTCGACAATGGCGGAAACGGAACCTCTTTCGCCGCGGATCACTCGTGAAGATAAAACGGATAAAACTATTTTCGCCTCCTTCCGGGTTTCGAGTACGCCGTGGAATTTTTGTGACGAAAAAAGGAAGAGCCCCGGCTGCCGCTGCTGGCGACGCTTCTTCCGGCAAATGAATAGCGAACGTTACGAGTTCTATTTAACCTTTTGTTTCGTTTCTATCTTGGCGAAAAATCGTATGTTTTTAGACAAGCGCATTTGTACAATGATACTCTGAAAAAAAATATACTCAATTTGAACAAATTATTTGTTTGAATAGTACCAACTGAAAAAAATATTTACTAAATATATTTATTTGGGGTTCACAAAGAGAACTATTAATTTGATTTAACAATTATTTTCTTTATCGAGTAAATATTTATTCGCTGTAAGTAAATTTGGTTTAGTTGGCACTATTCAAATAAGTATTTATTAAAATTTGATACAAGTTTTTTTCTCACTGTAGAATGTATATTTATTATACGTATAAAACTTATCTTGCGGATATTTAAATAAAGATAATAATACAGAATATTTTATGACATATATAATACTTTCCTATTATATCGATTGTAGAATCTGTACATGACGTTGTTCACACTTAGTTAATAAAATGTTCTCCTCTGTTTCAGGCTGTGCCTTCGTAAAACTTTCATCACACCAAGAAGCACTGGCAGCAATAAACTCTCTACACGGTAGCCAAACTATGCCGGTAAGTATCTGTCGTTATAATATTACAACGAGCATCGGTCGATCCCTTTACTCTTCGAGCGCGCGTTTATTTTTTTATCTTTCGATCCGCCTCTTCAGCCGATGACCGCCAGTCATCGTGTTCACGGACGTCGGCGCGTATTTACGCTCGGAAAATGTCACGTACGCGATATTAACAGAAAGGAGGGTAAATATTCATAGAAGCGCTGGACGAAGGGGGGCTGATATGAATATCGAGGATAGGGATGCGCGCCATGGCCGGACAGTAGATGGCCGTCTTCCGTTAACGGCAGAGGGGGTGTCGGAGGGGATAACTGGTAGCTGGTGGTTGGAGATCGGACCGGGTAGCCGTAGCAATGGCTGTCGTGCCTGCAAACACCCCAGTAATGACTGGCCAAACAGAAATCTGCATAACACTTGGAGAAGCGCGGCTCGCCTCCTTCTCTCCGCAGCCCTCTGGAGAGAAGAGCGTCCCTCGGTCTCCGTCAAACCGCCGAACTTTCTCGGCTTAGGGTCGGACCAGGAATTCCCAGTTGTAATTGAATTGTCAGTGAGTTCCGTCCGGGATTCCACCTGCTGATTGGCGAAACTTTGCAAAGCCGCTTGCCGGACCTCTGATCGTCCTTGTCGGCGTTATTGCCTATCGACCGCCGCGCGCGCCGCGTCGCTTCATGCTGACACGCATTGACGCGCCTAAGGGAGTTTGTGTCTCAGATAATTATTAAATTATGTACAACAAATCGAGACGAAGATTTATATTGAACTGTCGCTTTTATCTGCTCTCGCAAGTCTAAAATTTGTCAATTTGATCATTGTCGTCGGTGATAAAAGAGACTGGCTGTTATTAAAAGAAACAAAATTTGAAATATTAAACAGCTAGTATGAATTTTTACGAGTTCAATATTAAAGGAATTTGAAGAAAATGGGAAGAAACAAACAGTGAAAAACGTAAGCAAAATGCTTTTGTAAAAAATCTACATCCAACTATACGTATTGCTGATTTTTCTATAAGCGCTCCTAAGAATCTGACACGAAATATGAAACCGTATCGTCTTATTACTTTTTATCAAAGCTACAAAAGAGTAAGAGGATTCATCATATTACATGTCTTTGCGCAAAGGAAAGCTCACGCTGCTTTTGATATTTGACGGGGAATTCGCGATTCGCGTACATTAAACGCGTTGTACGTGCGTCGGGGTGAAATTGCGTGGGTGGTAGTGCGGAATGGTTACGTGAATATTACTCGTTACAACCCTCTAATCTAATAGCCGAATATACGGACAGAAGACGGAGGAGGGGTCGACTTCAGGACCGCGACTATTTGCCCACGAAAGAGGCGCGCGCGCGGGCCGTAATATGCAGATTGCTTAATTATCGCAACGAATTATGCAAATCTCGACGTCGATGTTACGAGATTTCGCAGCACAGTCGTGACCGAGGAATGGGAGGACGAAAGCAACGGCGAGTGTTGGGGGTTAACGCTTTCGCCAAAATGCCAACCTTCGACCCTGAACTATTCGACCTAGAAGAGATACGAAAGGCACGTGGTTGCCTTCTACAGCACGGGTGGCTTAATTATTGCGGCGAATTATGCAGATTTCGAAACGAAATGGAATTCTGCACAACGTGGGCGAAGAGGAGTAGCAGGGGAAAGAAAGCCGTTTGTTAAACAATTAAATGGCAGCGAGTTATGCGAGTGTGATTTAACGCAGAAATTAAATCTGTATTTTTCTTTTCTATTAATGTATATACGGCAACAAAAATGCAAAGCAATTTATCATTAGTTTGATATTTATTTGATGATATTTAAGTATCACGGATTTTATTTTACTACTATTTTTAACCTTTAAGTAAATAGGTGCAGGCCACAGCATCCCACGTATAATTATTTTAAGAAGCTCATTCTAGAAAAAAAAAAAAAATAAAAAGTATCCAGAAATGTGTTTTTTCTCAGAAATATTGTTTTATCTCATGTAGGTATAAACAATGTAAATTTAACTTTATATAATATTTACTGTTAAAAAAATATAATTATAGTATAAAAATTAAGCATTTTGGACTCTATTCTAAGCGAGTCTACACTGTTATACATATATCAAAGGAACAATGGTAACCTGATCTTTCGAGTTAAATAACATTTTGTTATTTTTAACTTCCATGTGTGTTTAAATGTCAATGGTGACCTATAGAAGTATAATAATTAAAAATAACTCTAATTAAGTATAATTTGACATTATAAATTTATTTACGAGTGTACTTACGAATGTATCTATTTAAAGGTTAAACATAACGTAAGATAATAACAAACGCAAATAATAATAAAAAGGTTTTATGCTCTTTTGTTTGTTAATCGATAAATCTTTCGCAGAAAACAATCGTTATCGCAAAGTTATAGGACCCTAAGAGTAATTCTCGACTTAACTATTATATGTTCATTCCAGTTTCCTCTGACCCGACGCAAGATCAACCCCTTCCAATTTGCCCCTCTCCTATCAAATCCGTCGATCTATATAGGCACGTATGTACGCGCATAAAAATGTCGGGTATATGTACGATCTCACACGTATGTCATTTCGCGTGTGTGTCCTCTGCTTTCAGCCACTCGAACACGTCGACACTCTCGGTCACGAAACTGCATTACGAACGCAACATCTCGGCTCATACCTACGAAATGAGATATTGATTTGCAATCTGATACTGTAATACACGACGACGCGCTGTCGGCCTGCAGACGACGTACTAGCTCGTAGCGGAAGCGTGAAATCGTAACACCTTATGAAACACACGTGATATCGATATACACAACATTAATTATTTTTTTTCTAGTAAATGCATTAACATTGATTCTCTTCTCAATTCTTTATACAAATTGTCCAATTTATAGTGGACAATTGTAATAAATTGAATCTTTTGAAGCATATCATTGTATTGTTAAGAAAAGTGATTATTCAATTTACTTTTTTCTTTTAAATAACGATTATTTTTTACAAAAATATTTTTTTATGACAATCTTAAGATATATTTAATATAAAATTTAGAAAACTCATTAATGTGTATTCCAAGCAAGAATTTATTTTCTTTAATATTATAAAAATAATTGATGAAAAAATGTTATATAATAAACTAATTAAATTCATTTTAATTTAATAATCTTGATTAAAGTATCAAACTGGTTAGTATTCGCAGAATATATTTTAAATTAATTTGATGTTTATGAATTTATGATAGATTTACAGATATACGAACGTTTGAAATATATTTGAATCAAGTATTTATTATTATTTGCGAATACATGTATATTTTTCTGTGTGCAATATTATATCACTTTTATATTATTTTAAAAATATAAGTATTTATACATTTTTATTACATATATATTACGTATATATTTTGTTATGCATGTCTCATATATTTGTCGCGAGAACGTTATTGTACTAGTATCATAAATACAATTTATGACTGATATATTACTATTAAATAAATACGCAGTTTAAAAGTTGTGATAGATTATACGCTTTCCATTAAAAACGCGATATTTTTAATAGATGCATTGTATGTAGCCGCGAGATTAATATTACAGCACTTTCGCTGACAAAACATTACCATAAAACTTGTCTACTGGCAACACACATGCGTACACATTTTATTTCGTTTTCACGAGCGGGATAATGCGATTTATGCCTCTCGGATCGACGCATTTATGCGTTACGCGACAGGCAATATTTCTTCGCTCGCTCAATATTTCAGCCGATTTTACAATTCGTCGTTCGCGGATATTTTTTAACACACGAGAAGTTTTTAATTTCTAACAATACCGAGACGTTTATATACCGACGCGCCGGTAGTATAAACATTTTTTTCCGATTTCACGCCCCGTATAATGTGGTTTACGCTTCTCGTAACGCCGTTTCCGTGCCTTTCCTCGCGAGTAGTATTTCTCCAACAGCTCGATGTATTCCTGGATTTCGTTATTCTCTTCGTATAGCTTTAAACTTTAAACCCTTTTTTTTTTTTTTTTTTTTTTAAAAATTCAAATAAACGCTTTAACAGAAAAATAACTTCACCACCGCACAGAGCGTGTAAACCTGTTTGCGGGATCAGCTAAGCCAAGCTAATGCTTTATGAAATATTACAGAAAAATTTTCATTGACATGATGACATTACAAACCACGACTCCGTCGTGCGAAGCGTCGAGGTAACACTGGCTTTACTTTTTTTCACATAAAAGATTAGATCTTTTATACTCGCGATGATAATCTACTACGAGATACATACGCGATCTCGTATCAGCTGTATAAGAGTATTACACCTCTGAGCTTTGAATTTTTTTGCGTGTATGTTTGTTTAATTACATCGATCCACGGGCTGTTTACACGTCTCGAATCAGAGGCGCGTTCGTGCATCACGCAACGGGCAATTTTCTTTAGAAGCTCTCAATATTTTTGCGCTTATCGCGGGCTCCGACGTTTACTCTTTCTCCTTTTCTCTTGTATTTTGTGTATGTGTGTGTTATGTCTGCGTGTGTCAACGTAACGGTATGCGACCGGGCCTCACGTAGTTATGCTTTCCGAAGCGTATGACATTTCTTGTCACGCCTCGCGAACCCTCCAACGCCACGCTTCTCGCGCACCGAGAGATCTTCCCCTCGCGTACATATATCTTCCGGAAATGCCTCGTAATAAAAGGTAAAAACCGCGTGAAGTGTTTCGCCGCGCCGCACCAAAGCGACGTCCCATTGGTCCTATTTGCGTAACTTTGGCATACCGCCGATTTTTGCTATCACCTCGCAGTAAAGTGAGAAACGTGTGACTGTAGTCTATAAAAATTTAAAGCGATTTGGAATATATAACCAATATAAGTGATATGTCATTGATAAAGTAAAGAAAGTGTGAGTTCTTGATTGATTTTAATAAGAGAGAAATTGAGATGTATTAACTAATACATTGAATGCGAATATCTCAATAGATAGGCAACCTTTAATCAGACTTTACGAGATTAATCAAAATCCATATGGCAGTTTGTTAAATTGAATTCCAAAATACACAGACCTCTGTCATACAAAGTTTTATAGAAACGATAAGATACGATGGCCAATTGAAATTATTTCGAATTTCAACGAATACATGTAGAACTACAGCCCATAAGTGATTAGGCAAAGATATTTCTCGGTCGAAAAATTAGAATTCGTTCCTCGACAATACTTGTCGAGGAAAGAATGGACGTTGACGCGAACGATTAGACATGTGAGCTTTAAAAGTTAAGATATCTGTGAGTCTGGACGTAACGTGGATGTAACGGGAGCGCTTCCATCTTCGACCGAATGCGCTGCCCTTCTCGTTCGGGATAGCGTGCGCGCGCGCGGAAAGTGGATGGAAGGAAATTGTCTCTACATTAACGGAGGCTCGGAAACTGCTTCCAACATTTAATTAAAGACATTCCCTGAGTAATTCCCTTGGCGGCCTCGTAATTGCATTGCTTTTATCTCCAGTACAACTGTTACTTATTTGGCGGGTCGCCTTTCGTGTGTATCGGGAGTCAGAACGACTCCTGGGCCCGAATCTGCGCGGAGGGAGCAAGAAAGAGAATGGACGACCGTAGAAAAGAAGCGCGATCGACCGTGAGAGTCTGGGAGCCCATCAGCAAAATCCCGTCCTTAGTGCAGGATTCGAAGCGATTATTCGTACGATAAGGCTCTTGTCGTGATTCCTCATTGTGTGCCGACTCTCCCTCCGTTACAAGGTAGTATCGTCGAATCGATATGAACGTATCCGGTACGGAGAACACCGCGTTTATGCTAGAGATACCCCGTCAACAAAGCAACGCGATGTTAATATTAATAATTAATTTCCCCGTATATTCGAGCGCGCCAATTTCCAGCGGCTCTCGATGACGGCAGTCGTTTGTTCTACGTCTTCATTAACGATACTAATAGAATAAATCTAGTTAGATAGGGAGATACAAAAAAATAAATTGATTGATATTTATTTTATTATGGAAAAAGAAATTTTGTTAAACATACAATACATTAAAAATACATTAAAATATGCAATATATGTAATATAATAATATAATGCAACATGTAATATAAACATAATAGAAGCTAATAAGAAATATAAATGATAAGAACAAATGGAAAATTGAAGAGAAATTATTATAATCATAATAACTATTTAAAAAGTAAAACAAATATTTGTTATAAGATAAAATGTAAATATTTTGTAGTATTTAATTAAAAAAATTTTAATAATTAAAAAAATATAACACAATATCATATTTAAAATATCAGTAACTTGAAATATCACTCACGCTGTTACAGTTGATTATGGATGCAAACTGGCAAAACATTTATATTACAATTATTACGAATGATTTATATGAAACTAAAACTATATATAGCTAATGTTCTTTTTTACATTTTAACATATTATTAATATGTAAAATATTTAATATTTGTATAACTAAAGACCATAAGTTTTGAAAAAAAAAAAACGCAAATATTTTAACAAAATTCTTTTATTTAGTTCTTTTGCGCAACTTTTTGATACCTTGAATTTGACGCGATAAAAACTTGCATGGCTCTCTGACCATAACACTTGTTACTATCGATGAATTCGGTTACACAGAACGTTTGCGCTCTTCTGTACTCAAAGGATTATATTGTCTAGTATTTCGTCCTGCCACTGTTCGATCTTTTGAGAGCGTGCTTTAAATCTGTCCGTACTATTTTGATAATTTTAACAGATTTCAAGTTTTACCTGTAACGGTGTGTTTTCCAATTAGTTATCTTCTATCGACATTTAAAAGGATCGATTGAATGATTGAACAGAAGCGATTTGTAATTTGCGACACATCGGCGAATTAAATCGCTCGCTTCTGTATTTCGATTTGATAGAGAATCACAGACGAGGGGCAATCCGCGTTCCGGTCAGTCTTGTGGTTCCAGTTGAATCTATTGAAATTACCGTCCAACGGATTGGCAAGTGTGATGGTGTGGCTAACGTGAGAGCCTCCAATCAGCAGGTAATTGCTTCATTCCGTTGGCAAGGCCTGCTCAATATTGTGGTCCTCTAAACTAAGCTCCTACGCTGAGATGTTCCTCTAAGTACTTGTGGCAGAGATTTTACCAATTTATTTTATTTTAGAGCTTTCGATTGATCAATGGTCGGTTAATGAGAAACAGCCGAGAGAAAATTAGAGACATCAATGGGTACGAATATAAAGAGCATCAATCGTCAATGTATCCTTTTAGCCCTAAAGGCATAAGGGTGACAAATCCGAAATCGACCAGATAACGGCATACATAGATGAAACATCAAACGCAGAATCCCCACGTATCGTATGTCGGCTCACGAAATCATAATGGAAGAAAAAGCGCACGGCTTAATATCGACATTTTTAAAGGGGCAACTTTAATGGGGGACGACACGTAGAACAGACATAACGAACAAGGGGAAGCGTGGTGGTGGTGGCGGCGGCTTCAAACGTTCTTCGCATGATACCCCCCGACTCTCGGGAGGACGGCTTTTCCTTTCCGCGTGCAGTTCAGAACGTTGGATCGGAATTAATGAACCGTAATCCCCCAATAATGAGGCTTCAGCTTCACTGGCTCCGATACGACCTCGTCGAGCCTCCCCTTGCAACCCCGACCGCGTCTCTCGCCCCGTTCTAGTCTCATCTTCTCTATGCCATACACGTGCGCACCGGCGTACATATGTGCTCGCGTAAATGTCACATACACCTTATGGGCACCTACGTTACACCTGCGTAGCGCACAAGGCTTCGAAGCTCGAGACTGTCGACGCGAGACAAATTATCTTTCAGACGTGCACGCGTCGATGACGCTTCGCCAGCGGCGTGTAACCAACAAGCGGCTCGACGATTTTTCTCACACGAAAGGATGTAACACGTGCGTGGATAGACACACGCCATGGAGACACATCTACTTGGAAATTCGACGTTTCCAATTTTTTGTCGTTTTTTTTTTATTTGCGTCAACGCTGACCTCGAACTCATTAATATTTGGAGCGTGCGATGTGTGCTCGATGAACTGAAAAGTTTTGCAATTAGCTTGGAAGTATTCTTCATATGCTATATGAGGATTTTTATAATCATTACAATTATAACTTTCAACGAAAGTGTTTCGACGAACTATCTGTGAAAAGAAGAAATATATAAACTTCCAACATGACAATCTCATTGTTTTTAACGAAAGTTAAGTGGATTCGTTCTTGCGAAGGGGACGCGAGTTTAGAGCTCTCTTGGTTCTTTTAGATATGACAAAATTACAACTGAGAAAAGAATGAAATTTATATGTATACAAGGAAGAGGCAAAACTTCTTTGATGTATCGTATATTTTTTTATTACTCTGTTCAAGAGACTACAAAAAATATTTAAAACCTTGAACATATTTGAGTAAAATATTACGAAGTTTTTTATTTAAATGATTGTTTATTAAATGATTTGGGAAATTGGTAGATTTTAGACACAGATTCAATATTGCAATATCGAAAACAAACAAAGCATTTAAAGAACATAAAGTTATCTTAACGTTTCACAGTTTTGCTTCTTGTAAAGCCTTGGAGTAACGCAGAGGCGTACAGCTGAGAAGCAAAAAGGGAGGAGTATCACACAAAACTCCCAATATTAGTTGTAGTTACAGTAACACGGAAAGTTACATCCACTCCCGGAAACTTTTACGACTTTGTATACGGCAAGCTCGTCGCTGATTTTCTCGCGACGCTCGCGGTTATACGCGCGTTTGACCTCGTTCGAGCTCCGACCGCAAACGGAACTTTTAATAATCGAGGTGCACGTGTGTAGCGCAAACTCTTCAGCGCTCTCAAATACCAAATACGCCGTATTTGGTATTTGCGTTGCCAAAGATGAAACCGCGGATTAAAAAGACAAATGGTGATTTTCGACCGCGATCTCGCGTAGGAAGTTATACAGTAATCTCTCGAATCTTCGACCTTGTACCTGCGTATTATCGACTCGAAGCTCGTTAAAATCAAACACGGAGTATGAACTCCGTATCTAAATAGTACATCAAATGTGGTCAAATGTGTAAAATTGATCGCGATAAAAATGAGAGATGGGAAAATGGCCCATCTTCTCTTTCTAAGCTATTATGTGATTAATTGAATAAAAAGAGATAGAGACTGACGTCTTTGCGTCCTATCTCTCTTATTTTCGTCGATCAATTTTACACATGGATGACGCAGTCCATGCTCTAGATCTTTGGTTATAACGCTGTATCTCCGAATTTAAAGGTACGCATATTTCAAAACGCGAGACATGAACGTTCGTCCTTGCTCGTCTTTGTTTGACTCATCCTCGCTCATGTAAAATATTCTGAAAATTAACGAAAGCTACGTTCGTTCCTACATGAGAGCGAGAAGGTTCTCTCGCATTATACTCGTAGACGAAATCTACGAGGATACAATAGTCGAGAATACAACAGTAGGAGAGCTTTTTTTCTAAAAGCTGTTCGTTGAACGTGATTTTGTTTGCCACGTCAACGCCCATTCGGGTCAAAAACGACGTAGGAAAAAAAGTAAAAATAATGAAAGCAAAATTCGGCGCGGGCGACACGAGTGAGTGTTTCTGACAGCGTCGATTGGCGTCGCACAAAATCGCCCTCTCTTTCGTTTTAGAGGCGAGCATTTAACGCACATAGGTACGTACCTCGACGAGTAGGTAGTAGCACATGCATTACAACGAAAATGTCAGGGTGCACTGCCGCGAGTGCCAGGTCGCATGCACACGTTGAAAACGTTTCGTCGGGATTGTCTTTGAAATCACCGAAGCGACGTCTCGATCGATCTAATAGGAACGGAACACGATGTATCACAAGGTGACGTTCCGTGGAAATCTGTCAAGCGGATATATCGCGTTACCGGTCCGACTCTGACGGTGTCCTCGTCGTTAAATTACAAGCAATTGCATCGACCAGCGTATGCGCTTCGCTGATGAATAACGGCCCACGGCCCCGAGCCTTTTGTCGAGAATTGCCGCAGGGTGAAGACAGTCGACTGATTATCGATATACGCTCCAATTGTTATCAATATAATAACAGTCACGTTAGAGATCAAATTTTTCCTTTTTTCATTTCATTGTCTATGTTATTTTTATTTCATGTATGGTAAGATCTACCTGAAACGACGGATAATTTCAAGGATTTTATACACGCAACTTTTTATGCATCTTTAATTAACTAATTAAATTAAATTATTTTTTTTAATGGATCTAGCTTGTAGAACATATCTAACATTTTTTAATATTATTTAATATCCTGCATCCTTTATCTATTTTTAATTGATTTAAATTTTAATAATATGTTATTGAACAATTTAATTTAATCAGCATACTAGCATTATTATACGAGTTTATAGTTTAATTAACGAGTTTTCTGCATATATAATATAATATATATAATGTAAGGGTTGATTACTGTAAGAGTTTTCAGGAAATAAATGCATTTTTTATGTAGTGAATTTATTTTTAACATGATCGACACAATTTCGTATGAAATTAGTTTCTTGTTATATTGTTATCAATTTCTGTGTGCGACATGAGATTTTTGCATATAAGAGATTATTCATCATGACAGTATCGATTTAATGTCAATGCATAAATCGAGACAAAACCAATAAACGTTGTATCAACATCGAAGTTATATCTAACAAAGTCATAAAAGTTATATGAATTAATTGGGAAGAATTAATTATATAAATATTTTCACAAATAGATTACATTTTTTTATTGCGATCACATCTCCGAAGAGAGACGTTGAAACAAAGCCTGAAAGCTACGTAGAAAAAAGTGAGAAGAGAAATGCACGCGAGTAAAGCACACAATGAAGTGCGCCATGCAAAGTCGCGTGACCAAAGCTGGAAGTCTCGTTACGCGAGTTATAACACTACAAACGTTATATAAACTCAGGAACGCCCAGCCAGCATTTGCATTGATGACGGTGAATATAATGTATCACCGGGAGCTCGAATGCCGAGCTTTTCTCCGCAGCTACAATGGCCACTGACCACCTGTTGCCCCTTTCCATTTATATTTTAGATATCGTGAGAACGTCATCGCCTTACATATCCTCGCGAGCATCTCGAGAGAGAGAAGGTCTTTTTTTAATGCAAAAGGATCTTGAATCACTTATTCGTCTCGTACATTTTGCACCTACATACATCTGTGCTCCTTCACGTCTATAGAGAGAGTATATATAAGATACCATTTTTTGCTTCTCGTGCGACAGATTCGATATATTACATTACATTATATATTTTTTCGACAACTATAGCTATACAATTATTAATTTTTAATAAAATTAATAATCGAGAAAAATGCGTAGAAAAGCTTCATGCGGTTTCTAATTATTCGACAGTTTCTATATTAATCAAACTTACGAGAAATTGATTTAAATTCTACTCTATCTGTCAAATAAAAGAGTGTTAGACATTATTATAAAATATAGAGAGCAGTATAAAAATCTTTAATTATTTTTTTTCTTATAAAAGCCCAATTAAAACAGTTTTCCCGTACGTTGGTCATAACACATGCTATAAATGATAAAGCTCGTTGAGGAGGTCGTTAAAATGTACACTGTAGTTCTCGTATATCATAAAATTGCGTTGTACTGTAAAAATTTCTACGTTATAAAAGCGAGAAATCAACAATATGTATTATCTGTTGCAGGGTGCGTCATCCAGTATAGTGGTAAAATTCGCAGACACTGATAAAGAGAGACAGATAAGACGCATGCAGCAAATGGCCGGGAACATGAGCATCCTTAACCCCTTCTTCAATCATTTCGGCGCTTACAACGCTTATGCTCAGGTGGGTCGTATTACCATTAATGGCTCTCGCGTTACCGCATTACCGCCTTGTTGTCCTCGTTACCACGACTCACAATCTGCGATGGTTCGTCCCTCGTTACTCTCGGAAATGATCGGCCGAAACTCGATGCCATCGCGTTAACGCTGGCACGCAAAGAGGTCCCTTATAATCACCTTTCGCGGTTTAATTTTTCCTAGGTTTGCAATCAGTAAAAGATAAATGGTGTTTTGAAATTTTTCTATTTATAACACATATTCGTGATGTAATATAAATATTCATTTGATGATGTTTCAGGCATACTGCCATTTTCATTAAATTTAGATAAAGTTTTTCTTAACAAAAGGGATAACCTTTTCGATTTCACAAATGAAGAAATTCTTCAAAATCATGTGTTTTTTTTTAAGTAACTTTTAAAAATAACGATAAAGAAGAATACATAATTTGAGAGAAAATGTTTCTTCTGACAATGATATTTTCTTTGTATTGTAGCAGCAAGCGGCGCTTATGGCAGCAGCGACTGCACAAGGGACGTACATCAATCCAATGACTGCGTTGGCTGGACAGTTACCGCATTCATTGAATGGCATGCCAAATCCTGTGGTTCCACCAACCTCTGGTAAAAATACCCGACTAAGAGAATTAGAATACCTCACGAGACGTGCAAATATTCGTGAGAAAAGAACTCATTTGTCTCCTCTGCAAAATATTATGTATTCTTCAAGAAATTCAGTTAAACTTTTTCATACAAACTTTTGTTATACCTAAGAATATTTATATATAGCTGTTATAAACTGTTTACAATCTTTTCTCGCGAGTATCTTCTTCTAAGTAATATTCTTTTTTTTTTATATTGTTGGCATATTTATTGATTACACAGTATTCTCGTTTAATCAGGAAATGATTATTCGGTTGTTGAGTTAATACAAAATCTATATCTTGTTAACATCGGTAAAATATCATATATATGATTTTAATGACAATTTTTGAAGATTATACGTGGGAAAATATTTTTAATTTAATTTAATCAATTCCAAGTTAAGAGTACCAATCCGATAAAACGTGCATTTTACGGAAAAGGAAAGAAATACTCGAGAGCGCACGAATTATCCGCCATCAACTCGATAGCCGTTCTATTTTAGTGATATAAAACATATCTCCCGTCCGGTCGCTCTTTCTTTCTGGTCTGCTTCTCTATAGTTTCTCTGGATTCTCGCGACAGACGAGGCGTGCAGTCGGTTGCCTTATAACCGACTCGTAAATCAATACAACATTTTCATCGAACGTGACTCAAGCGAGAGATATTGCTGGTACCGCGAAACTTTATCGAAAGCTCGTTGTAGAAGAAGAAGGAAGCTAAAGAAACGCCTCTTCCTTGCCTCTTCTTTGCTCACACCTTTCTTTTTCGTTTTCCTTCTCACTCGGTATGGCAATGCAAGAAACAGCGGGAGAGGTCGAAGTGCTGTAGAGAAGTAAAGTAAGCGCGGAAATCGGCTCCGTTATACGTCGAGTCTCGTCGAGCGGAAGGTAATACCGTTTGATAGGGAAATAATATTTTATTTCTCCACCGAACCCCCTAGCTTCGCCGCGTCCGTCCGCTTTACTCCGCACTGAAGATTACCGTACCAGCGAGCTTTTATTTTCAACGAAACGACAGCGTAACCGCAAACTGCAGCGTGTATACAGGATGGCATTGGCAGGTAGAGCTGCGTGCTCGGGAATCGTTCTGCAACCGTAATCCTACCAATAATCGCGTGTATTTCAAATCGTTGCGTGGACTAAAAGTCGTCAATAATATGGAATTCAAAATAAAATTAATTCAGTTAAAGTAGTACTTCTAACTGTTTAGATATACGCTTGAAATGTACATACGAAAAAAGCGATTTTGTGCTGAAGTATTTAAAAGTTGAGCTGAATAAATTAGTGAAATTTAACTGAAAGAAAAGAAAGTTTTTTTTAAGCATTACATGATTAAAATACCCATGGGTATTTTTATTTTATAGGGTTTTTTTTACGTGTAAATATGTATATTTACACGTCGGTTTCAATACCATATATTATACACTGAATTTATATGTTAAAGCAAAATTAACCAAGTTAGGATTACATGTTTTATTGATTTTTTTTTTTGTTTAATTTCATTGTGAATTCACTTTCATTTATTACCGTACTGATTACTTTGAACTGACATCAGTGATTATCCACTAATTCAAATTTAGAGAGTACAGGTCTGAAACTAATTTGGCCAATTTAGATCATTATATAAAATAATTATATGTAAAATGCTCAATATTGTTAAATTCATAACGTTAAATTTAACTTAATGTGAGTCGCCACTGCTCCTACTAAATATATCATTTTATACGAAAACGATAATTAAATTTAACACTAGATCATGTTAATTTGACACTTTATAATGTCAAATATAACCATAGTTTTAATATAAAATAATAATATAATTTAGGAGCAGTGGCGACTCACGTTAGGTTAAATTTGACACTATAGATTTAACAGTGAAGCATTATGAATAATGTTATAAAGTTTTGGTATTCTAACAACCAGTTTGGACGTCTATATATATAATTATTTAGTTCAATAACATTATTTGCAGAACTGTGTCTAGCTAAATTTTTAGATACTTTGGCAAAATCGTTTTTTCCGTGCAGCTTCATCATAGTTTTATGGAATTCATATCATGCAAAGTTTAATGAAAGAACTTTGATCTCGCGCGCGATGTATTTTATGGTATCGAACGGTGCTCTCATAATCGCTATAAGTCTCACCTTGTATAGAAATCGCTTGACCTATCTAACCAAATCGACAATACCGAGACGTGTATCGTACAGTCACGGGAGTTTAAGTTTACGACGTATCGTCATATCCAATGCACATAACCGACTACGAGCGGCGATGCAAGTGCATGCAACGTAATCCGAGTGTTATCGAGGCATCGAGATTCTTCTCCGTCCTGATCTCTCATCTTTCGCAGATTCGATTCAAATGTATCGGTACTTACCTCTCTTTAAGAGCAAACTATGATGTTTTTTAACTCTTCTATTACTAACTGGACACATTCAATTATATTTTTTTTTTGTCAAAAATGTCAAATAATTCAATTTTCTTTACGTTACATTTGCATTTGGAATATTTTTGTTGAAATGTATGTACATACTTAGCTTTTATAAACACTTTCCCAGTATCTGATTTTTTCCAATATTTTGTAATTTTTTTTCCATTACTTATAACTTTTTTATTATTAAATTCATAAATTTTATTAATAAAAGTACTATTTTTGCTTAAGTAATATTTTTATTAATAATATTTTATTAGTAATATTAAGTAATATTTTTGCCTAGTGCTATTATGTTCTTCAATTTAATAATAAAAACATTTATAATTTTTTTATATTATTTATAATATTTTCATTTTTATGAAAACATATTTCATAATTAAATTATTGATTATACCCAAGTGTGTTGTTTATGTAGTGTGGCGTTTAAGAGTTAGAATTAATTCTTTTCTGCACAAGTTATTTTGGTTCCTTGAGATTAATTGGTACTTTTTAATTAATATAAATTAAATAGGTTTTACAGATTCAGCAGACAGTCAGTAATTATGTTACGCAGAGTTTGAATTTATTTCGTAATGAAAATAAATGAGAATCATGCTTGTAATATCAAAAGGTTGCGATCGATTAAATCATAAACCCGCCGATATTATTATGTGCCCTTGACTGCATATTTCCCCTAGTCACGTGCTAACTCGATAGAAATAACAGATGTTGCCCAAACATAATTATGTCTCATTACCTACACCGAGTCATATTGACGTGATACCAAACATTGGTCACCGGCGCGATCAATGCGTTATTAGCGCAACGCAAAGCTTTGATCGCTGATCCGAATCGTATCGTTGACACAGACAGGGGAAGCAAACTATTATCGATAAACACGACCTTTCCGCGGAAACTAAAATCGTAATTCAAGAACAAGCATATAGTTACAGTAGTATTGTATTGCAAGAATAATGCACAAAGCGTACAAAGAGAAAGAGAAAAAAAAGTTAAACGTATCTCTTTGACCGAATCGACAGTTCTACGACATTAATTCGGTGTACGGTTCTGATTATGAAATCGGCAACCTAACGATTCGTAGTATTCTCGATACCTAGTTCAAACGCTTTACGATCATTACATACGGATCACTAACGATCTTTTCCCACAACCGATCAATTATGTTATATTTATCGCAGAGGAAAAATGAAAAAAAAAAAAAAAAAGAATAGAGGAAGAAATTAGATTTTGCGTTCCGATTAGATGCTTCGTAGAAAGGACAATCGTGGTTGGTGTTGAAAGTGCAAAAGGGTAACCAGGGTGTACTGATCAGGTTTGCTCGTAGGTACCGGCACAGGGCAACCGGTTAACGGAGCACTACCGTCGTTACCATCGCCAACGATGCCCAATTTTAACATGGCTGCTCAAACGCCGAACGGCCAGCCAGCAGGCTCGGATCCAGGTGTCTACACCAACGGAATACCGCAGACTTATGCGGGACGTGAGTATCAACTCAGGCGCAGCGTGCCGCCCCTGCGCAATACCCGGCCAATCGGCAACGGACTTTATTATTCTACGGGGATGTAAATAACTTCGCGCAGGCCAAGTACCATGCCAAGTACGCCGGGCGGTACTCGCACGTCATACTTTCTCGTACTTCGGTGAGAAAGCGCCGTTACATTCGTTGGCGTTTATTTGCGAGGAGAGCTGAAATTAATGACGACACGGGGTCCATATGCGGAAGACTTAGCACCAACGTGGAGCTTCACAGGCTCTTGCTAAGCGCAAGATTTACATTTACGCAAGAGTGACTCAGTTCTAGTAATGAACAATTAAACTTGTAATAAGTAAATGTGTAAGTGTTAGTAAGTAAACATTTATTGAGATCCTTTCTTTTTCCATATATTTTACGATTATTCTCGAGGTCTTTCAGACCTCCAGAACTGGACCTTGATCTTTACGTTCGACAAGATGCATTGGTAAATTAACGATAAAAATAGTCGTCCTAATATTGATCAAGTTAAACCACGGTACAACGTTGATAAATCTTTGATATATGTTATTTAAATCGGGACTTTACGTATTGCAAGAGCAATGAATTTCTCGCGTATAATCATTCTTATAGTCAATCCTTCATTAGTCTTCGTCCTTTCGGGTAGTTATTACTAGTTGAGTATATAGCCGGTGGAAATATCGAGCGGTATTGATTGGCCTACTGGGTATTGCGACAGGGGCCTCTAGGCTAGGCCCTCCTCCCCGATAAGAGCTGAGCTTACTGAAGTGTAGATGCCCTCCATCTGTCCATTCCAGCGCAGGGGTTAGCCAACGGGGAGGCGGCACTTCAGCATGCCGCCGCGTATCCTGGAATGCAGGCTTATGCTGGAGTGGCCGGTAAGTGTTTCCCCAGCTTCAATTTTTATCTCTACGGCTTGTCAAGGTGCTGTCTACCCTGTCTTCCATGCAATGACTGTAGCGCGTTTCATCCATCCAGCTCCACCCAAGCAGACTGATGGGTATTATCGAAGTAAAAGTAGATGCAACGTGAGACGGATACATTTGTCTATCGTTCGTCTCCGTCGAATGTATTTGGAATTAAACAAATAATTTCACGTAACCGATGATGATAGTATTTATCACCATTTAATGCCAATCGTAATTGTAAATTACTGTACAAATGTATCATAAAAAAATTATTCAAATCTTCTTATATAAAACTTTTGATTTATATTTTTATTCATAAAAGATAAATTATTAAATATAAATTACATTTTCACATACAGTATTATTCTTTACAAACGGAATTACAACAAACAGAGAGAGAAGATCGCAAGTTTTTTTTCTCTATAAACCCAAAATTAATTCATGAATGTGTATTTTAGCGTTGTCGTTTCGTATTATCGTAACGTTTTGCATTATCGCGACGTTCGCGGCATCAGTTTTAGCACGCGCTAGATGACACTTTGAGTACTCATCTCGCCCGGATGTTGCCTATCGCGATCTTGAGCGGGTCGAAAAACGCGCGTGGCCATGAGATGGCTCGGTGATTGTCTCTGTATGTAAAGGAAAAAATACATCAGAGAAAACGTCCAACGTTTACGTGCTTTTATCCGGGTGCCGTCGGAGCACTTACCTGCGAAAAAATTCGATTTCGCTGATCGCGTTGCTGGTTGTTTGCATGCAACTATGGTCGCATGCGTATACACACCGTACATGTACACGTCATACGTGATCGTGTACGCGTCAACTATACTGCTTCTGCTGTGGTGCTACGATGTACTTCGATGTCCTTCTAAATGTACTTCGTGTACATATTATATTGTAGTTTTACACGTTTACACGTCTCCTCTCGTGCATGCTCCCTCACCAACGCCAATGGCGAATTATTCGCCGTCGACCGTCGACGTTGCAGCGTCAAAGTGCAGCGCATTGGTGCAAATTATGATCCGATAAACCCCGGCACACAAAATGGATGATCTCGTTTCACGGATAATCAGCGTCTCGATGGACCTATACTTCTATTACATTCCAATCACTCTCGACAACGGGAGGAAGGGGGATGGGAGAGGACGTTTAGCAAATTCCGCGTTTACGCCATTCGTTCGGATATATACCGCGTTGTTCACTTATCGGAAGTACAATAACGCGAATAACCGGAAGAAAGGGGATATCATTTATTCTCATCCGTGTCAGCGATCAATCCGCCTTCGTGTCTCTCACATGTACCTCGAGCGTATCGGCGGAAATTCAACAAATTCGAGTCATAACAAACGTACCAGGATCGCGTACGCGAGCGCGCCGGTCGGTCCGTATTTACCGAGGACTCAAAAGCGGTATATTTTTTTCTATGTATTTTCGGCCAGAGTACACATACGCCATCGAGATCAGCGAGTGGAAAAAAAGCAATCCCGGAATAACGGTGTACCTCTATCTGAGCGTGACGCGGCCCCGACGTATGATGGCGTATTTATTTCATACGCCAAACGTTGATCCATCGCGCACCGGGCGGGGCGGGCGAGGGGAGGGGAGGGGGAGGAAGGGGGAGAGGGGCCTCGGGTAACGTCAATCGGAATATATTAAAGCGATGTTTGCACGGAAATAATTAATTCCGGGGCGAAAATTCGCCTCTGCCGATCTGAGAGCGTAACTCGCGCGCACGCTCCGCCTATCCGTCACAAACAGGTATCAATCACGAGCATTTTAAATATTTATCAAGCTATAATTAATAACGACGTACTTGCTTTCTGCCACGTCGCGTGTAGCGAACGGTACATAATAGAGGCTCGCGCGTTTATCGCGAGGTCCAAATTTACAGACTATAACCAATTGTCGTCATACGTACAGAGATCGCATTACGAATTAAAATATCACTAGCACTTCTGTTTAACGTGAAATATTTCGCATTTCGATTCTCGTTGATCAGAAGTGATATCGATACCTATTGATTCTATACGGCCGTTTTTTTCCTCCGATTTCGTTAAATATTATATTACGGCAAGTTTTATTAAACGCTTTTAAATACAATTTTGTTATCTTAGAATTTCATTACATCGAATAATCGTTAATCTATTGACGGTGTCAACATTAATACGAGAGACGTTATAAAATCTCGTCGTAACAAAAAGCTCGTTATAATGAGATCTCCCGTCGATTCGTTGTAATATGATATTAAACAAACGCTTTTACGATAATGTCTCTTCAATTTCGCAGAATCTTATTCCGTACGAATCGTATGTCCTCTCTGCGAAATCTTCCGTTTTAACGTTGTTTGTCTCGGGACGTTTCTTCCTCAATTGCTTAAATATTTAATTTCGCAAATTGCAACGGGATATTCTGTACAGTCGTGCATATAGACGACTTTTGCTACATCATTGCGCTAAGAAGGTCTCTCGTATCCCATTTTAATGAGGCACGTCGTTTCAAGAATCGGCTTTGAAGAAATATCTGGTGTCGGCTAATGACGCTACGGATGCAACGCTGCATTTTCGCAGGCTGCGACGGTTCCGCGTACAAAAGTATCGTGTTGAAAGTCGCGCGGTACGGTGAGAACGTTGAGAGACGAATACCCTTGTCGGCAGAAACGCCGTGATGAATGCCGCCTGGAATCGCCTGTACGAGACGAGCTTTCGTATCAGCGAGTCGCTTCCACACCGCTCACTTTTACAGGCCAAACAGGCCACTCGGCTAGAAGCACGATTTCCATATTTCGCATTAACGATAAGATTATGCGCGGGATCTTTCAGAAATAACAGTTTTGCAGAGAAAATTTTGCCGGAGATCAGCGTTTGTTATATTCATCAGCATTTCTCGTATCTCGAACGCACTTGATAATCACGAATCTAGAGCGATGTAACCTTTTCGAATAAATAATAAAATTGACTCAAATTCAATGTTATCTAAATTAAAGTTCACAAAAAGCTCAATTCTCAAGAGACTTGTCATTCCAAGGCGATCACAGAATCTGTCATTAATATCGAGAAGCGGAATGCCTCGCATAATTCGAATTGCATCTCATGCTTCCCAGAATGGCGCAGAAGTGTGTCCTCGCGTTCTTTACGTTTAATATCCTCTTGATGCTTTAACCTTTCCCGCTCGTGACGAATCTTCGGCAAATCGCAAGAATAAATAGCCGCGTCCGATTTATACGTGTCCCCGCGACGTTTCTGATACGCATGGTCATAAATTACGCCATTGTAATCTGTCTAGCGATGGCAACGCAATTTCTGTTGAATCTGTTGACGTTTATTGGACTGTTCGGCTTTTATTACTGTCATCGTCCATTATGTATGCGCTATCGCTGCATTGAATTACGACGCCTATATTCGTTCGGCGGCTATACCGCCGCGCTGTCGCTGGCTCTTACCGTCGACGGTCGACAGCGGATCGCAGTACGGACTGGGAAAAGGACAAAAAAAGGGGGTTTATGTGGGGGAACGGGATAGGCAATGGCACGCACAGATCTAGATGTGGACAGTTCATGATGTACTTGTTATTTGTTATTGTCGCAGCTTACCCCGCCGTCTACGGCCAGTTTCCTCAGGCTATTCCTCAGCCGATGACTGCGGTGGCACCCACGCAGAGGGAAGGTAAGTACAACACGCTCATCAACGTTTAACTGTTGACTGTAAACACGAACGTCTGTAGACCTGAGATTGTAGATCCATGTCCCGTACACACGTCCAGACACGAATTATCCATCGTTGGCGCCCAACGTGGTGCAAGAGTTTCGACTTCTCCTGACACCGCCGCTGTCACCGCAACGGATCGTATCGCGTGATTGGACATCTCGTAAAATGATATCGCTCGATTATGCAAAAAAAAAAAAAATTGACGGGCGAGAGATACCCCTGAGCAAATCGATTTATATCTTTTGTGTTTCATTTAACTCTTCGTTTTTTTTTTGTTGGTCATTTTTAGTTTAATACAATAACGCTCGATTATTCAAAAAGTATCGAAATTTTCTATGCTATTCTGTACTTTTCAATTCGAACATCGTAAATATTTGGCAGGCTTTCTTTCCATCCAAAGAAGATCGTTGCTTCAAAGACGGATGTTTCAATTTGACAGTTTAACTAATTTCCATAGGACGAAATTGTATGAAAGTGCGATTACTTAGAAAACCACCAGTCGGAATAAAAGAACGCGATCGGTCAAAGAGACAGTCTCGCCTCTTAAATATATCGGCGCGAACTAGTCATTTACTATGCCATCTTTTGCGGAAAGGTTACTGAAGGAGAGCCGACGGTAGGGAAAAAGTCGACCAGGCAAGTCCGGGGTTAGAAGAGGGTTGAGCGAGCCAACGCCTAATTGCAATTAACAACTCGCCATTATTAGAATATACGACGCCTCGCAATGAGATAATGCAAATAAAACGAAAGTTTTAATTACTTTGCCGCTACGCCCGCCGGCGATCCGTTGTTACATCGCAGGATAATGGAAAGTTTACCGCGACAGCGCTACCCCGCCTCCGTTTTATCCGGCCTCAACCCTCTGCTCCGACCACTATGTCCGCCTCCCCTCCCGCTCGTCTCACCCGTTCCCATTTTCATTCCGCCTGATCTTTTCGTCTCATCGATGCGTTCTGACATTTTCCCATCGCGATTAAATCGTAAGCGGTATATACGGGATGAGAGTAAGAGAAATCTCTAATCGAATTTATTTCCCGTACGTGATGACGAATATCTCGCGTGTTTATCAACGCGTTTCTCTCATTTCCCGGGGATAAAAAAAAAATTATTAATAACTTTATTTTCCGACGGGATAAATTCTACGAGATAAAATCACCTATGACACTCTATTCGCTTTTTGTCAAGCAACAATTTAAAATATTAATTGTTTTATTATTAAAAAGTTGTATTATATATCGTATGATGTATATATTTCACATCTGTTTGTTTATATATATATATATATTTGAATAATCTATATTGAAATGACAAATATTTCATATTTGTTCTCATTTTTCTGTGTGTAAGTGTAAAATACGCTGTCAAAAAACGCAAATAATTCCTAAAGTTTTTTTTTTTTCCAAAAGAGAGCAACGTTTATCATATTGCTGACTTCCTGGAAACTTTTATGTTAGATACAAGTTTTGTAAAAATATAAAGAAAGCGTGTGTGTGCAGACACTTTATCTTTTGGAGAAACTTATGTTAGATGTCAAAGTCGTTAGGCGTGCCGCAATATCGGACGGAACCCAAGGGAGCTGAAGGGGAATCGACGTTATTGTCATCATTGCATGACAGTGGTATCGATCTATTATTGACTGTCGCTTCGAGAGTTTACCCTTGCTCCGTGTTACTTTAAGCTCCTTGATCGTTGTTCTGGGTGTTCTACGTCTTACACGATGTTTTTTTCGGTGTTCGTATATACATTTCTTCTCTCTGACCATGACTGTCATAATATTTTTAACGTTATGCGGATAGCTCTCCTTTTCCTTCCTTTATCTATTTTTTTTTTCTTTACGTCAACGTATCTCGGATGTTCGTCGTTAATTCGGTGTTTCGCCGTTGCACTCGATGTCAGTGGCTGTTCTCGGTGTTGCGCTGTCGACCAATGTTGGTTGTTGCTTCGCTACGAGACGGTGATACGTGCATTGCGAGATTTTGTAATCTGTACAAGAAATCGACACGAATCCGTTTCGCGATCGGCAACACTTGCGAAAATAAATGTATGATCGTTATACACAGTTTAGTCATATAAGCAAAACAATTTCGACTTTGCATAAAAAAACTCAAATTCGTGTAACTTTAAAAATAAAAGTAATATTTAGATTGTTAAAAAAATTATTCTTCTGCATATAAATTTTGTGTATATATTTTCAAAAAATAGATGCACAAAGTTGCATGATATTTCAGTTACGTTAAAACTATACACTGTTGAATTTAGCAGATATATTTGATTATATGATACAATAGAATTGAAGATTTGCAAATTTCAGGTATCCTTTGATATTTTACGGAACGCGTTCCGCTATTACTTTTCGACAGAAGTAGACATAGAAGTAGACAAGGTAGTCGTTCTCATTAAATTCGCGTGCACGTACCGCGTGTGTGCCAATTAGAGAGGCGAAAACCAATTTCAGGATCAACGATCGCGCGCGCGGCACGACGACGGGCTTTAATTTATGGCTCGTTCTTCGTGATTTCGTCGTCCACCGCAATTCCCCTCCGTGCTCTCCCTAGTCGGAACCGGAAACCCGTCGACACTCGTGCTAATTTGGGTTTCGCGTGACAGCCACGATCGAGTTATTACCAGGACGAAGTCGTTCCGCGTAAGAGAGGGAGAGTTTGTCACTCTTTGCGTAAACCGCAGAACAGATTTGTGATTTCTCGAGACACTAAGTACCCAACAATATTAATTTATAATTGCACGGGAAAGTTTGTATTAAATCGACAATGTGTTTTTAAATATCGCTCTTTCTTTAATTGACCATTATATGATACTTTCCAATCCGGCGAACAAATTACTTAACAAATTTTGATAGTACGAATTACACATCTATCAGAAATGCATATAGAGTAATGCTCGAGGATAGGAAAGTTTTATCCTTTTGTGAATTAAGTTTCGTGACTCGAACTTTTGCAAATGTTGATCGCGGTGCGCTATTTGCGACAACTGCAATTAAAGTTTTACTCTCGGACAATCGATGAAAATCACTTCCGAATCAGATGAAAATATCCTCGTAAAACCGTCGTAAAATTTTGTGTCGCATTAATTCTTAAACTTTGCCGGAATTTGCGATGATAATCTTATCGACCGGCAAATTCAACGAGTCATACGATATTATCGTTGAACAGCGACATACCGGAAGTCGTAATTGGGTTGAAAATAGACAATTATGCTCTGCGATGATTCGACTAGCATATTCCAACGGAGATTCCCGGAGGAATCTTTCCGCAAAAGATCTTTTGGGTAGAGGCGAACAGGTCGCGATGAGTAGCACCCTAAAAGTTGAGTAGCAGCCATCTCATTACTTAAATGCGTCTTTCGGGAGAAGCTCTGGCCAAGAGAGCAGAAGTTTCCACGGTCATAATCGCCGCTAATTGACGTCGGAGTTATAAAGTTCAGTGAAATTAGCTAAATCCTTATTTGGACTGCCGTTGTGTTCGGGTAGTCTTCCCGCCTTTCGGGATCTTCTTCACCGGCCTAAATTAAACTTCGATGTCTTTGACATTTTAACACCGGAAGTCGAAAAAGAGACCTACTTAAGCGATCATAGGACAATCAATTATGCATAAAACTACGAACAAGATATGAAAGTACAGAATGTAAAATTATAAATGTAATTTTAAAACTTAGGTCGTGTGACACATGACCTTTTATAATAAATATACTGTATTCATGTATCATTAACATTTGTATTCATTTTATTCACAATAATTAATTTGTAATATAATTTGAATAAGAAAAAATGTGTGCATAAGGGAGATTTTGCGCAGAATAATGGCAAATTTATATTATTTAGAATAATTATTTAAAAAAAAAGTAGAGCGACGGATTATCGTGTCTGGCAAAAATACGGGAATATCGCACCATCGTAATCAGTGTGTCGTCACTATCATTGTCACCATCCATATCCATTCACTCATTTCAGCATCCATCACCTCATTTGTCATTGTGTTGTAAATCCCAGTGTTGTGTGTGTATATTTGAAAGTATAAATACTCAACGTTATTTGAACCGGGAAATTTCTATTGATAATCATGAGTGAAACAATGCTCATGACTTTCTAATCGTTTTGCTGTTAACATTCGGTCATTTTCATATCATTTTCTGTCATTTGCTCACGTCATTTCGCATCACTCGTGGGTGACAAAATCATGTTGTACGTCATCATCATTTCGCACTCGAACGGACAAGAAAAATCGGTATTGTCGTCAAGAGTCTGCTGCAGATTCATCTTCATTCATCAAAGAAAAAGAAAGACGACTTCGGCAAGAAAAACAGTAATCAAAAAGAAAAGCAGTACCCAATGGCGACCTCGCTAACGGGTTGAAGCTCTCGCGTGGAATCATTTATATTTGAGAAGAACAAAACTCATCCAGAACTAACATTCTAACTTGAGTATTATACTTCAAGTTTAGATGTTTAGATGTGCTCTGATTTATATGGTAGGATGCTCTATCTCAGGACCCGAGGGCTGCAACCTGTTCATCTACCACCTGCCCCAGGAGTTTGGTGACGGCGAGCTCATGCAGATGTTCCTCCCGTTTGGCAACGTCATCTCATCCAAAGTTTTCATCGACCGGGCAACCAACCAGAGTAAATGCTTTGGTAAGTGCGACGGTAACTACGGACAAATTTCAGAACAACAACGAAAGATGCGTTCATCTGACTCGATCTTTACAACCATTATACAAGGTAGGACGAAGAATGTCAACACAAGCAACGGAAGTAAATATGAAATCATATCTAAATTTTTAATATCTCTCGTTTTTTTACATTGTACAATTATACGATTAAAATTTTTTTTTATTTTTAATGAAAGCTAAGAAAAAAGCAAAAATATAATTGAAGGTCTAATATCAGTTTCACAAAAATTTTCCGATATATTTTTACTTCGAATCGTATAACTGAACATAAAAATAATAATCACGACGTACATGGATATGTCTGTGATTATTATTATGACTTTCGATCAGTCACATACTACAGTGCTCTAAATGACTTTACACGTTTCCAATCAAAGAGAGTGGTGGATTAATCATGGAAATTTAATTCGTCTCGTTCGTATTAGCGGACAAACTGAATATGAATGCCGTTTCAATGGAACCGGAATCAAACTGCGCAGTTCTTTTTTTAGAGAGGACTATGCAGAGAGGACCGAAACAGAGAATGCAGATAAAAGCCGCTGGCGTTCCTTTGATTAATCGTATCCGAGAGTATGAGGATACAGATAATTGGACGATTCCATTCGCGTTCGTTCGGTTCTTGGTCTATCTTCGCATTTGTCGACATGCGATTCAAACGTTTGCGTCCGTGTATTTTGTCTCTTATTTCAGACACTCACATTTCCTCCCAAAAAAAAAAGTATAAGGCTCTCAACGACGCGTCATAATTATGCCCGCAGTGGGAAAAATTATGTGAAAGTTTATATTCCTTTAAAGGCATTTTCCTCGCCGCGATCAATTTAATGAAAAAACTCTTTGACGTAACAGTGTCTACCGAAAATTCGCTGTATAATTGTAACCACCATTAAGATAAAATTTTCTTTTATATAATTTTTTTAAATGTATCATATTATGCAATGAAATAATCAGGAGAAATAAAAGTAATTGTGGAGCAAAGAATCATGGGTGGGCGGAAGATGAAGGGACTCGCGGTTTAGATCACTATGATGTCGGAACTGAAATGGGATCGACGTTAATGATAAAAATTGACTTAAACCGAGAAAGTCGTGATGATTTTTTAGGAAAACGGTCCCTCTGAAGGTCCTCGTTGTCGTGTAGCTGCTCTTCCAATTTTGGATAATATCCAGCCCATGAACAAAAACTTTTATTCTTCACGGAAGATCTAATTTGCCTAGATTGTTGTTTAATTGCCAAATACTTTTCTCAAAATATAATAATTATTTAAAAGATTGCTAAAACTATACTTTATTCCTTTTCGTATATTTATATTATAAATAAATTTTCCTATATTTGTGATTATATGATTATGAATGTCATTATGATAAATTTGAATTACTATTTTGTGTTACTGCATCTCTATTCATAATCAATCCTTTGTCATATAAATTATATTTGGCATATACTTTCTAGCGATTATATACATCAATAAATGAAGATTACATTTTCATATCAAAAGAAGATTTTTATGAGGGCTGAAAAATTTGTTACACACTGCAGGATTCAACGTTCGATATTTTCAGGTTTCGTGTCGTTCGATAATCCAGCGAGTGCGCATGCAGCAATCCAAGCGATGAACGGCTTCCAAATAGGGATGAAACGATTAAAAGTCCAATTGAAGAGGCCCAAGGACGCCAGCCGGCCATACTAACCCACGTCCTAGCCTAGAAAATCTGGACGAGTCGCGCCCTATGTCGTAACTAACAGAGTAAGTTTCTTCTAGCGAAAAAAAACCATTTTTTTTTGTATTCGTAATACAAAGAGTGTCGGTGAAACATTTTTCTTTTATATTATAGCTGCGATAAAATTATTAATTTTAAAATAGCAATATCGACGTAAAGTCTATTTATAATTCTTTAAGTATTGGCATTATTAATTGGTAAACATGCGATAAATAATTTTATTATGCATTCGTATCTCAGAAATTACACAATATCGATCGCTTTGAATTGCAGATATCGTCCGAGAACGTGAACTCGATGGACGCTCGACGATCAGGAGTGATAAGTTGAATCACCGTTACAACGCTCTCCGCCGTAACAACTTAGTATACTAGCTAGTTAATTCATTAGAGGGTAAAAATTTAGAAGTCAGTAGGAACGGCTTCAACGTCGTTGAAGTTCGTGCGGCGGCAGCGGCGAAGAGGCTGAAACGTATGCGATGAAGGATGTTCTGCGCTGAACCCAGTCCGAGTAGAAGAGCTGAAGAAAGAAGAGGACGAGACACGCTGAGACGACGTTTCCCAGATGTACAGATAATTGGAATTCATCAATAAGCAACATCGGCTTTCCCCTGTCTCCTTTTCGTCCAATCCCACACTACAAATCTGCATGTTTCTTTCTGTCCTCCGCGAGTCTAGCCTCTGATCCCTACTGCCAGGTGAGAGATTACGTTCGAACTCGAGGACGAGGGCGCGAATGGACATTGAGCGTGCAGCGAAACCTGTCGCGAACATTTCGAGGATTCGGAGAGATCTGCCAGAAGCACTGGAAATATTAAAACCGATCACGTCGTTCGGATACATGGCGACACCGTTATAGTTACCCGCGCGAGTCACGACATCGCGCCACGACGATCGTCCAGCTCCAAACCGACAATAGCTAAATCACGAAATATCCCGTCGAAAAAAAACGCCCCATAGGAGTCTCGTCGTGTTCGTTGTGACAGTCCGACGAATGCAAAGCGCGGAAAAGATGCCAGAGGAAAATTTGACCAACTCGTACATCCGGTCAGATTGATCCTCGACGAGGACCCTCGACGAGGCCGGATCGTCGTGTCCGTCGGCCGGACAGAACAGCTCCGACGATCGCCGTAGTACGAGAGGCTGGCGAATCTTCTCTACTCGTACGCAACGAACGATTTAATCGTCGCGATGAAGACCCCACGCGACGACGACGACGAGACGGATAAATAATCCCCGCGCGACTGATGAAAGTAGGATAAAACGCAGGCTCGTCCCGAAGACGCGGACGAGGTCCGATATCTCTCTCCCAAAAAGACAAATGTCAATCATACGTTATACAGGGTGCTCGTCTGACGAAACGCGTCTGAAAACTTTGAAAAAAAGAAAAAGACAAAAAATACAAAAAAAAAAGAGAAACAACAGCGAACATGGGCTCAGCGCCGGTCCGACATCCCAGCCGGATATCGGGTTCTCCTTAACGTTTAAGGTTTAAACACGTATGACGCGCTGTAGATTTTATATACTGCAGATAGAGGAGTGAGAGAGTGAAAGAGAGAGAAAGAGAGTGTGCGTGAAGAGGAGTTTGCGCGCGTCGTGCTACGCGTCGAGGAGGAAGCGAGAAAGTCTTTTCCTACTCGCGCGCGTCCGCACGGTGCTCGTCCTCCGCGATTAATAGCTCTTATTACTAATATAGTTATGGTGATTATCATTGTAATTATCGCTAAGTAAGTAATGCGCGAGTTTCCGGCCGAAAGTATAATCTACTCCGTTGTGGTTCCTGCGTGAACATCGAGAGAAGAATCGCGTGTGAGGGCGCGCGATTGCCCCGCCCGTCTCGCCATCAATCCCGCGGCTCGGTCCGATTTATGGATCGACGATCGACTTTGCCTGATCGGTTAAGCATCGCCCGAGAAATGTCAGCCAGGCTGTGATTGTCCAGATGATGACGATGTCGCCAATGATAGTCCTCTTTAAGTTTTTATTAGTAACGACGCTACCTTTTGTTGTTGTTAAAGAAAAAAATAGGGAGAAACAAAGAAAACCAAAGAAAATTATATATGGATAGTAACGTTACGTAAAATGCAATATTTATCTTTTAGAATCGCTTATCTTTCGCTCGTCCTTCTTTAGACTGCGATACGAAAATAGTGTTGCGGAGTAATATTTTTTACACGTTTGATTTTATTTCTTAAGTATAAAAAGAATTGAGTTTAGACTGTATTGTAAGGTCTGATTATCGTGCAATGATTTCATTGGCTATGGCCGGTTGATTCTTATTTTAAGACCGTCTTAAGTTATGTTTTAAGATAACATAACACGGCTGTTTAATTGGTTCATGATATTTTAAGACTGCACTTAAGACAATCCTAAACATAAGAATCGACTATGAATACCGGTCTGTACGCTTTATTCGACGTTGGCCGGGACTCTAAAAATGATAGATTTGAACGTATGTATATCTTTTTGAGAAAAGAGGACCGCGTGCTGCCGGATGCAAGTTCGGTATGCCCAATCGATCAATCATGTGTGTTCATGCGGAATTCCTGTGACTGAAATAGACAAAACATTGAACATTTCGCGTGCGATGCTCGGTCGGATATGCAGAGAGTCTCGAGCGAGTTCGCGAAAGAAAGCCAAAGAACAGAAGAAAGGAGGAGCGAGGGAGGGGAAGATGGGAGGAATAGGGGATGAAACACAGAATATATAAAATACGCATAGGGTAGGTGATAGGGTAGGCGAGCGATGGAGCGGAGAGGGAAAACTCTGATCTAGTGGAAAGAATCATCCAAAGTACCAACACATATACATATACACACATATATATATACATATATACATGATAAATATTAAATATTATATATATGTACAGTATATATATATATACATATATATAATATTATGTATACATATATATATATGCGTACGCATACACACACATTTACGTACGTGACGTATGTACATGCGTATATATGTATCGAAAAGAACTTATAGGAACTTACAATTAGTAAATTATTCTAGTTTTAGCGAAATCAACGTATGATAAATTATGACGAGTTTAGTGAGACGAGGAATTGCTTGGTCCGGCGCGTTGCCACAGCAATTTATGTTTGCATATATTTCATTAGATACACACACACACACACACACACTTATAGACATACACACGTACGTACGTACATACATACATACACACACACACACACACATACACATACATAAATATCATATATATGTATGTGTATGCGTGTGTACACACATATGTACCTACATTTTTAGGTGAGCAAAAATCTTCTCGTTTTATAATTCGCTTCGTGAATTTGTTGTTCGTGCGACACACGTGCGCAATTAACGGACACCCAGTGTACGTGGCTCACGCACGTGTGCGCATGTAATCGTGCGTGCACACGTGTGTACGTAAGGAGGCTAATTGTACGACGAAGAGAGAAGCGCTTGGAACAAGGATATGTGCTTACAAATTGACGATATAATACAATATTAATATACATATATATAGATAATGATAAACAAAATAACGCTAAAATGACAAAGAAGGAATAATAACGATAATGATTATTTATGGTACATATACATAACTTATACACTACTACAGTAACGTAAACATACACATATATTCTTGTCATTTTTAGAAGGTTAAATTTATATAATATATACATATATATATATATATGAAAAAGGGGGAAGCTATTAACGACGTCGGGCGTAGTTGACTTAACAACAGGAGACTCGCGGATATTTATAGGATGCGCGAAAGTTCATCGTGATATTATCGCGAGATCGTAGATAAATCTTTGTCGCGCCGCACACTCCACTCGTGCACGGATGCGAAGTGGAAATGAGCAGCTATAGTCTCGTGTTAATTGTTCAAATCTCTCTTCTTTAAAATTTTTGATAGCATTCTTAAAAGAAAGAATAAAATAAAACATATAATACAAAATATAAGAGTAGGAGATAATACGAAGGATTTCGTTTCACTATAAGTAACTATAAAATAACTATATCTTTTATAACAAAATAATTTTTTACTCAAAGTACTTGATTTTTTGTAGACTGGCTTACTACAATAATACATTACTGAATTTAAGAGCGTTCAAAATCTCATTAACAAAAATTGTGCCGAGATAGCACACGTCTCAGAGATCTTAATTTAGATTCGAAAAACATGATATGAAGAAAATGTCAAGTGCGCTGCGTCTTTTGTAACAAAATCGCGCGGTATTCTGTTCTTCTCGTGATTATTTTGGCTGTTCCGAATCCGAATTAATCCGGGTAGTTGCCGTGTTGAAACCACATATGTGCACACATGGAGGCGTCTATAAATCCTTCGTATACAAGCGTGTAAACGTAATTAGAAAGCGCGATCAGCCTGCGTGCCGGTCAGTGCCAAACTGTGCGCGCTTGCAGGATGAGATTATCGCCTCCGTGAGCGGACATTTCGCTTCTCACGGATGATCGTCAGGGCTCTGTGGTACACGTGCACGTGGAGTTCGTGTGACGTACGTGCGCGAAATACGGTTACGAGATGAATGGATCGGATCGGAATGGATTAGACGTTCGTCTACGATTCTCCTTGTCCATGAATAGATATATGGTACGTCGGTCCGAGCGTGTAGATTGAGTGTTGGAGGGTTTCCATCCCTTCCGAGTGATTCTCCATCGAAACCGTAATCACACGAGAGTAGGGTATGCTCGTTCTCAAACAGCGAACTTGCCACGGTTTTCTTTCAACTGGATCGCGTTCGTTCTACAATTACATCATCTCACAATCGATGAGAGACACGTGGAAATTAGATAATGGATCGTAGGGAAAATCCTTACCACGTCTCGTGGCAGCTGGATTCGAGAGGGATATGTTCTTTGTTCCGCATCGATTTTCGATACGCTGCTTAGGACGTCCAGTTTTATCGGTATGTTTTTTGCTTTTGAATATCTCATGTGAGACGTAGCTCGCGGATGATTCAATTCTCCCGTGGAATTATTTGAACGTGTTCTTCACTTCTCGTGGGGGCGTGCACATTTCAAACAGAAAGGTATAGAGAGATGTTATAGGAACGAGATTAGAGCGACAAGCTCGTCGAAATCCATTTGAAAGAAATCGCAAACCGACACGACGCAGAGTGGACGCCCGAAGATAGAGATTTAGAAAAAAGATGGTGCCAGATCGCTATGAGTATTTATAGACACGCGCGCGCATCGCGCGAATCTCCTTTCACGTGCATATATACATATATACGAAGACAACACACACGTACACGCACACACATACATTATAAGACACGTATAATGGAGAGAGATGCTTCTATGCAAGCACCAATTGATAATATCATTACAATCTAAGCTTTTTAAAGTCTAACAATACTATTAGCGAATATCAAGAAATACATCCTACCCTAATAGATACCATAACGATATAGATACACATATATATATATATAAATATAAATATAAATAATATACATATATAAATATATAAATACGAAGGTAACGGCTATTGTAACAAAAAAATACAACTATTTTATCCAAACAAAGTTTTTGCTACAACCGAAGTAGTGTGCATCTTGCTATGAAATAAATGAGACTTAACTAAACAAAAAAGATATTCTTAGCTCTAAGGAAAAAAATAATAATATGATAATAGTATAATCTGTGAGGATCAGCTTTGAATTTATTTTTACATAACGTGATTGTAATGCTGAGACGAATTCGATGCCCGTAAATTAATATATTCCGAATTCTGGGAAGCGACGTGCTCGCGCATGCAAAATCCCAGACGTCAGAATGCACCATGTCCGAGAATCGAGTACCACAATTCGAGGCGCCCAATCCACCGCGTAAATTCATTTGCATCAACTAAGCGAAGATTGTCGGTTACACGGGTCGCTTGCCAAATGAAAATCGATACTCCAAATCTAGGATGCACGTATACTTATCTAGATGCAAACGGATTCCCGCGGTTTCTCGATTCAGATTTAGGACGGAGATACGATGAAGTATATATAAAAATAAGACGAAGAGGAAGACGTAACTTTATAATAATGTACAATAAGATAATAATTGTAAGAATTAATTAAAACGCAAGCATAATTAAAGTGTAAAATAAATGAAGACTTTTCCCTGTTAAATTCTATAGCGTAAGCAAATACCTGTTTTGGATTGAAATATTTATTGTTCAGTTGCATTTTTGTACTTATTTTTTTTTTTGCCGCTTTTATATCTTATTCAATTCTTATTCAATTCATCGTGTTTCTGTCCTGAAATTTAGGATCACCTCGAACGCCATAAATCGCGAATTCGATGGATCGACGCGTATCTTAAATTAGTTTACGAACGTCCGTCGATCTCGCGCCGCGAACCTCGGATAGCGTCCCGCGAACGAACGACGAGCACGCGATCGGATCCGTGTTTACGTGCTATTTCCTAATTCCTAATTCATCTCTCGCCAAAACAGCGAGGAAGCAGCACGGAGTCGACATTCGCGAATCGTACCTTTCTCCGGCCGTTGTACGCGCGAGAGGATACGATAGAGAAAAACGAGATATCCACGCTCTCGTTCCGGGAGAAGGGAACGAACATCGGACACACCGGCAGCACACCAGCCACCGCACTGTACTCATACGAAGAAACAGCCAAAAAAAACCTATCAACCCTCACGACACCGCTACGCCGCGTTGTTACCAAGTCCCAATTAGACATAGAACGTAAATTGGAATCAAGTCACACGCGCCGCGATGCGATCCGGCAGCCGTGGTGTCGGTGATACTAGGAAACAGGGTATGTTTTTTGCAATTATTTGCGTACTTGTAAAAAAAAAGTGAAGTTAACGAGAAATAAAAATACATCTTTACGTATACACGCAGAAACACGCACTGACACAAGACAGACACACACACACACACACACCACACACACGTACATGCAGATTCGCGCACGCATACATAGGGGTATCGCAAACACGCGCTAATCCACGAGGGAACCATACTACGAGTCGCGCACGTAAAACAGACACGAAAGAGGCGAGCGAAGCTAAAACATTTAAATAAGGCCGCTAATCGTACTACTTCTTAAATATACGAATAGGCTAAAATTGTGTGTCGTGTGTCGTAGACTTTAAACGCGAACGTTAGAGACTCGTCGCGGATTCGGTAGCGTATTTCATCGATTTGGGAACGAAGCCGAGTTTTTTAGCGGGCCGTCCTAGTTACGTATTGCTGATGAAGCCTTAGTTTTCCCGTCTTCGCGAGATGCGTCCGCCGTTCATCTTTGTGACCTCGCGACAGATACGTCTCGAGGTATTCACGGAATGTCGGCACTACAGATCCTCTAATAAAAGTCTGAATATGAAAACTTCTTCGACTAATCCGCCATGTTTTGACAATTCCTGAGAAAGAAAGAGAAAGAAAAAGAGATAGAACACAGAATGAGAAAGAGAAAAAATAATAAATGTACAATATATTCTTTTCTCTCGCAGATTTTTATTAAAATTACTATTCTGCGTACAAAACTGCGGCTTGTGTTCAGACTCTTATTGGAAGGTTTTCAATCGGCAGATTATGCAACATGTCGTCTTTTAGGCGACTCGCAAATCTTGCAATAGGTCTGTCCTTTTCAGCTGAACTTCTTGCACGATTCATTTTTCCCCAGGGTTGGTAAAAAAACGTGTTTTAAACAATTTAAAATATTCGTAATCGATGTTTTTAATGTTTTAAATACGATTTAAAGAGTATTTGAAGCATTAAAAACATGTTTAAAAAGAAACGTTGTTTTATTCTTAAAAAAAATATAAGTTTTTGTCAACCTCTTGTTATTCCTCTTTTTCTTTGAGATATATGTTGAAAAGGAAAAGAGAAAAAAAAAGTTGTGAAAGACGTTCGGCTAAAAAAAAAACAACAAATCTATTGCAAGTTGCCTACATCTAGCAATCCTGATCGGCACCGGTCAAGAAGTGACGCAAGATCGCGTTCTCCGGCAAAAAAAATGAGCACAACCACGCTCGTTCTTCCTTCCCTATCCCGCGTAATTCTCTCTTCTCGCCATCTGCTTCTCCCCATCTATCTCGCCTCGACGTCGCGATCGCTTCCTCGCCATCCCCGGTTCGGTAATCTACGAGGGGGTGCAAACGGGCCGCGACGACAACGTCGCGACTGCTAGCTGTAACTCGCCGTTCGACACGATGTTCAAGGCTACCGATGTCAATTCTTTCAGGTACGCTTATGCGCTATTACATGACGAGAACGACCGAAAAAAAAAAAAAAAAAGAAATCGCATTTTTGTCTTTTTTCTTTGATATAAATAAAACTTAACGCGCGCGCGGTTCTCAGAGGTGGCCATCGAATCTTCGCCGCGCGTCACCGCGAAATCGCGCACGTCCTCGCGAAAGATCTATCTCACGCGATATCATCCCGTGCCTCTCTACCCGGCCACTACTTCGATCGACCTACCCGGGACCAATTGTTCCTTATCCCGAAGAACAGCGCGTTTCCTATAGTTATGCTACGCGCGAGAAATCATTTGGATACACGAACGCGCAGTCCGGATTACAGTGAAGTGTAACTTTCTCCTCGTAGGCACGGTTTTCTTCCTCATTCTCGCTTTTCCCTCAACCTCCTTCTCGGCAAACACGAACCCGCCTTGGACCAACGACACGCGAGATGACGAGCGTGCGGAAGAACGAGGCTTTTCTGCACCGCGTTTATGATGCGTAACGACGAATTTTAACGATGGGAAAAAAGCAACTTTGTATTCTAGAACACTAGAAACTCTACGTGTGTAACGAGCTTAACTTAGTGCGCTGAAATACGTTATAACGCAAAGTTTCCAATTTTCAAAGAGACTTCTTTTTCGTAAAACAAATGAGACGTCGCGTTCGACGTTCGTTAAAACGAGCGCGTGTGTCTTTATACGCAAATTGGGATCCAAAATTCGAGTTTATCTGTATACTATTCGCTGTCGTTGAGAAAAGCGGGACGGTATAGATAACGTGATTTTGTGCTTTTTCCAAGCACTCCTCGCATTCGCTGGGTGATTGGGAGTTATTCTTCTAGCTTTCGATCTGACGTCTTTAAAATACATACTCTCCCTTTATTCCACTTGCTTCTATACCGCTTGTATACATTGCCGCATTTTCATCAAAGAATTTATTTGTTTGTTCTCTTGGATATAAATTTGAGAAAATATGGTTGAGACAGTTACAGTGAAGAAAGCAGTAGATTCGTGAGTTATATTTATTTTGCAAAATATATCGATAATAGAATTTTATATATCCTTTTATCGATATTCTTATACAATGTGAGTTTTCACGATTGTTAAATAAATAATAGGTTTTCAAAATTATAGAAAAAAATTATTAAAGTTCAATAACAATTTTTGTAATCACTGTGAAACTTTTCCATTATCTTAGAATATTCGTCCAACTCTTTAATTAACTTCTCGAATTTTAGTTACTCTCCCAGAGTTAAAATTATTCGAATTTCAAAGCATAATCGAAACGCCATCAATATATCTTATGATTATTATTAAAATGCTCTATAGTATGTGAGAGTCAGAAGATCAGAACGAAATATTACATGTAGTAAAAACGTCGATTCGTGGCGATGATAAGATATTTATTTATCACGTTCAATATTAATGTAAAGATAGAGGACCGACAAAATTTATCAAGATCACACGTATAAAGAAAAGATCTTAATTTTTAATAAAAATTTAGTATGATCAATAATAATTAGTAATCAATACGAAAACAGATATAATCATAGACAAAGCGTAATAATATTCTACGGTTCTATTTAAAAATAATTTATATTTTTATTTAATCTTAAATATTTTCGAAACATACATCGACTGAACGAGCTTTACGGAATAGTTATAAACAATGATGAAGTCATGTGTCACGAATTGACCGTAAAAAATCGTTATAGATCTTTACGTTAGAGGATATACAGAACATACTGAAAAGAGGAAAATCACGGATATTAGAGGGAGAAACGCGTATATAAAGATGCAAGTAGGGTTTGTGGTAGCTCTTACAAGATGCTGACTAGCGATTTGAAAAGATTCGTATATATAGCGTAGTTTTATATAGCGAGCCATCTTAAGTATATAAGGGAAAGGATATATACGTACGTAATGATTATATGATTATATCGCGTACTTATTAGAACTAAATGCACTATAATGTCTGTCTCGCGTCCAAAGTCAGAATTTATACACGTCACGCGAGTCAATACTGGAAGCATGTCGTTATCTCTTGTATACTCGATACGCATACTTATATATATTATATATACATGTGTATATGTATGTATGTGTGTGTGTATCACGAGTTTGTACATATATATAAATAGTACACTTTCGAGATATATGAACAATACGTTTATCTAAAAGAACTCAAAAGTACTGAAAAATAAGTGTATAAAATCGGCAGAATGACAAAGCGCGCTGCTGCAGAAAAGGAGAGCAAGTGGATGTGCGTGTATGCGACGTAACGCGTGTATATTGAACGAAAGCGAAGTGAAGAATATGACAGAGTGAGCGAAGGGAGACATAATGTTAAAGGGTTACTCTTACAGACAAAACATATTTTAAATAATTAATTAATCGCCAAAAGATAAGTTTTTAACTTTAATCTCGTAGCGCGTAAGGTCATAATTTAACATATATTATATACATACTATATATATATATATAATATATATAATATAATGATTGAAAGTCGACTCTAAAATTAAATTTAAATCGAGAGAAGACATAAGAGTTCTTACATCTAGCACCACATGTAGAATATAATAGGAAAACACTCGCGTACGCGACACAAGGCACTCGAGTTACGACGGATCTTTAAAAGGAGGAAACGGAGGATGGTGAACGCGAGTGACGAAGCCTCGAGTCGTCGCATTCGAACGTCGACTGTCCCGGGGATTCCCGTCAATCGATACAAAGTCCAGAATTCGAATATATTCTTCTCGTCCTAATTCTAAAATCTTTATGCAATTATTATTACAATTATAGCGCGCCATTGTCCACACTTTTATCGTACGTAATGATATAGCATATATGTATCTTACGCGTAGCAGAAACCGGAAGTCCGATGGACGTAGGTGGAGATTCTCTCTCTCTCTCTCTCTCTCTCTTTTTTTTCAATTGAGCAAAAACGTTTATTTATCAATCATCACATTTTTCGTGATTCCATATGTCAAAGATCAGATCTACTGAAAACTGATCGATGACTTGAAAATGTCATTTTTCCACAGTCCATTGAACATCCGCTGCTACGTGTGGTACACACATGTCGAAAATAATACGTAAAATTAGAATTAATCGGCAACTGTTAAGAAGTTGCATTATCAGGGACGAAAAATCTAAAAGTCAAAATTTTTGTGAAAAGCGAAATTTTTTTTCTCTATCGCGCTTGAATTAACTGCGGATAAGGATAGTTCTTCTCCCGACGTTATGCTAATGACACTTACTTAGTAGGTAACGCGCGAGAATAAAACGCCTCGAATTTCTATTCGTCATCAATGACTTGTAAGATCGCAAACTTTATCAATTTTAACAAGGACTTGCTAGCCAGCATGAGTAATGTAGTTTCAATTTTTTGTTCGAGGTCTCGTTTCGATTAGCGTGGAGGGTAAAGAATAATTGTGCCAACATCGATTCTTCCAAATTTATCGCCGTTCCGAGCACACGTCGCGTCGTGCGCGAACAGCGAGATAATGTTGTCACATCGATGCTCTTTGAAGCTTGACACGAACAGCGTTCTCATATTTTCCCTCGCGGCACGATATACACTCGTTCGTGTCACCATACATTTTACGATCGAATTTCCCTTTAACTTCTCCATTTAATTCCGTTGAAGTAATTTGTCGTCCAAAGCAAGAGCGTAACTTAATCGCAAATAGAATTGCAATTGATATTTTTTCTTCGCCAGTTGAGACGCAAGGGGCAAAACTCAGAGAACAAATCCTAGGTTGGGATGGGGGAAATTATAATGCACTACTTCGGCGCCTGCTCGGAATGCAACAGTTGGCTAACAAGTGGCCTCTTTCGCACGAGATGCCGGTATGATAACACGCGAACAACCGACAAAATAAAATACAACGCGCTTTCGAAATGATACCGTGGTTAAAATTTTTCAATTGATAATACTTTTTGTCTTCTCGTCGAAAATTTTGAGTTATTCAGTCATCATTCACACAAATTGCAGTAAAATCACCGGAATCAACGCTAATGTTTTTTTTAAACCTTTTGGAGTGAATCTCACTCTGAAGAATAAAATCTTACTCTTAGAGATTAAAAATTCAGCCACTCTCTTTTTCGAGACCGGCTTAATGTTCACTCTTTAGAGTGAGATGCTACTCAAGAATTTAGAAAGTGATTGATATTCTTTTTCCGAAAGACATCCCCTTATAGAAATTTACTATTGAAAAAGATAGTAATTAATTATTTTGAGTATTTTATACTCAAAGTAAGTAATTGATCACTTTTGATATTAAATTGGTATTTTTGTACACAGTATTTCTGTAAAAATTACAAATGAGAGTATAATCATAAAAAAAAGATGACACAACAAATTTTTTTTTAAGAAATTCATTTTACGCGGTAAGAAGTTTGTATTTATTTATTTTAACAATTTGTAAAAGTCAATCCTTATGGTAGCATTTTTTCTTATGAAGAAATAATAAGATAAATTTGTAAGAGCAAAATTAACATTATGTTAAATAAAATATAAAATGATTTTATGAGTCATTTTCAAGCTCGCGCATTCACTACGAATGCATTTTTTACATACCAGAAACGCGAATTTCAACAATCTTAATGTAAACTGACGGGAGTCGCGCGGAAGAGAAGTACGAAGTTTTGCATGTCCGACAGAAATAAATCGACGCGACGAAAGATGAGTTTCCTCCTTATAATCTCGCGCTTAATTCTTCATTGCGATTTCGGGCGACGTTGGTCGGCGGTGATCTAAATGTATATGATACGCGTACTTTCCAGTCGTTAAAACAATTCCCATGATCGATGCTAAAGCATGCCGCAATGCTGTGATCCTACGATTTTAATAAACGTATTTATCCTCGAAACTGTCCTTGAACCGATTACGATGTTACGGTCGCGCGATTACTCTATCGAGTCTCAGTCCCAAAACAATAGGTATACATCTTAAATCTTAAAAAATTGAACAATCATAGTCGAATATTCTTCTCACATTCGATTGTGATTGATTAATTCTTCAAGACTTAAGGCTACTATACCTATTGTGTTTCGGGGCTTAAAGGTATCTCTAGTCGAGTCGAATTTTTAATGAAACCGTACATTTAGTGCAGTAATTGTTTGTCGCGATTATTTATTTGCTTGATTATATTTATACTGATCATATTTATTACGTTGGCTTATAGTCCTGCATTTCTCGTAACAATGCGCTTTTGCTGTTTACTTGAGATGTTATATATACTGTTGCGAATACTATACTTGTTAAATGACTCCGTAATAAGCGAACCAACAGCAGTTGCACCAACCATGGCAAGTTGCCCATTGCTAAAAAATTGTTTTAGGCCCAAATTGTATGAGGAGAATAATATTTTTCAAATATCAATAAGCGTTCCAATGAATCGTTTATCTGTCTACGTGTTTTAAAAAGCTTGATAGCAAGTGCTCAAGTAAACTAAATGTTACACGTTAAAATAATTTGTCGTACTAAATAAATTATACATATTTGATATTTATCTTAAATATATAAACGAATGTCTGGAATTCTAATTCTAACATTTAAATTTCTTCTTTCACTTACTGATACTTTAATTTTTTATATCATTTTTAATTTTTAATAAATATTTAACTACGACGATGTATAAATAATTTCCAAATAGACAACGCGAAAAAAATGTATAACGATTCCTTACACGCGTTAATCGTTTATCACTTGGCTGCGTTCAACCAGAAAAAGCAGCTTTGCAACTGTTGTAAAATTTTTAATATCATTAGTTTATAGCATAAACCAAGTATATTAAGGAATTTTACAACTACAAAGCTGCTTTTTCTGCTGAACGCAGCTATTGTCAAGATTCAACAGCGATGGGCAACGATTGATTCGGCAATTGCCGTTTGTTATAGGAGTCTAATTGTACGAAATCACGACGGTGCGCGCGTCATTCGCACCGCGAGACTGACTTTAACGTTCGCTTGCAAGAATTTCGGAAACAGTGCAATTACGACTTAAAAGTCTGCAGATCTAGTCAGAATTGGGGGGGATAGAGATGAGAAGGGCGCGCGGATTTTTTTTTAGTGATTTCTAGTCAAGACACGTCGTATTTAAGTCCATTCGAGAGAATGTCGTTCGTGACGACGTCGTAGACGCAGGCGCCCAGATACCGGTCGAGCAACGCCATTCCTGCGGGCATTGCATCATCCGACATTTTTAATACGTTTTTCATTTGTGACGTGATCTGGCCGTATCGACCTACCTATTATTTGGAGGCGGGAGCCATTAAGTAAAGAAGAAGAAGAAGAAGAGGGAATGTCGTTCGTATCGGTACATCTGCGCGCAAGCAAATCTTTAAATAATTGCTATATAAACAAAAAAAAATATATATACATATAGTTTAGGTATCTTTACGAAAGTGCAAAGGAACTGCTAATATATTGTGCGGCGGTCGGTGTGAAAAAAGAGTGCGGTCTTACGTGATTACGGTCGGTGCTTTATCCAGACGAAACGTGAAGATGCGTGATATACTATTGATACTTATATATACATATTCCCTTTTTATTTTTTATTGTGCTTGACAAAGAGAGGAAACAGGCGTTCGCAACTGCGTTTATTCTTCGTTACACACTCTCCTTACACGCGGCATGTCCGATCGACGATTTCGAGTTACGATGGCGTTTCACTTGCGTTCTCGGATTTGGATTTGCTTTCGACCGCCATAGATCATTCTGAGGGCGATCCGACTGCATCCCGTACTCGAGACTAAAAGTGTAGAATTTTTTAACTGTACTTACGACTATATAATACCTAACCTGTATATTTTTACATATTGAATATAGGGAAGCGAAATTGAGAGTCGACGGGAAAAGGCGCGGGTGAGAGTCGAGTATATATAAAAAAGAAGAAGTACGCGATTAGCATATAGACACGAGTATACATGCACACATATATACACAAACACATACACACATGAACTAAAACATAAATTTGATACGCATAACTCATACACATGTACACATATACATACGCACACTTGGGCGCAACACGATAAGTATCGTTGAGCCTTGAGGGAGAAAGATATGCAGGTCGTAAGGGATGAGATCAGTTTTATTGTTGATTTCGGCGTGGCATACAATAAAATTTTGTAATCGGCGGCCCCGAGTTTCGCACTTTCGCGCTTGGGGCCCGAGAACGTTGCGTAGTATAATCAAACCCCGACATAACAGTACGAGTTTTTCCTCGATCAGACTCGGGGCGACTTTCGGGGCGATCGGGATCGTCGAAAGCGTAAATAAGCGTGATTGAAATCAGCCGTACATGCCGACAATTGAAACCGGAAGTGAATGAAAAAAATTAAGGTCTTTCGACCATCCCGAGAACGCGCCACGATACTCGTCACAGTAAGTCGGAAGAAGATATCTGTACATAGGAAAACTACAACATAGCACAGGGTGTACGTACATGCCGGTGCACACGTAATGTCCTAGCGGAAGTATTAACTATGATATAGTGTATGAAAATAATAAAACGTTCGCACAGAGCAGGCCAGGCGCTTGATGATGGCGGTGCATCGCCCCTTTTCCCCTTCATGATGAATCTCGCCCTCGCAGGTATGACCCTCGAAATGAGAGAGAAAGAGAGACCGTGCCCCACGGAATAATAATTGAAATAATTTACGATCGCTACGCTCGCATCTTCAAATCAGATGACAAATCGGACCGAAACGCGTAATACGGCGTAAAGAGAAAAACAAAAAAAAAGAAGAAGGTGAGAAAGAAGTAGCGCGAGAACACTGGGCACGCTCCCGAATTAAATCCATGTTGGGTTTTTTATTTTTATCGTTTAAGAATAATTCTCGCCAATGATAATGCAGGGAATGTGCATTAATAGCTTAATTGTTTCTAGTCGAAATATAT
Source organism: Cyphomyrmex costatus (assembly GCF_001594065.2). NCBI lineage: Eukaryota > Metazoa > Arthropoda > Insecta > Hymenoptera > Formicidae > Cyphomyrmex > Cyphomyrmex costatus. The sequence goes on from NW_017280167.1 coordinate 1,743,269, forward strand.
TATTATTTTATTATTCGGCTGTTTTGACGACGTTTACGGCAAGGCATAAAAAAAGATGCCTTTATAAGTTTTATACACGCAACTATATACATATAGATTAGTTTTTTTATTTTAATACAATAATGTATTCTGGTACAAAACGGGATATGTTAAAGAAGGAAGTAGTTTTCTAGTTAGCAATGCTATGAACGCATTACAACAATTATTTATTACGAGTGAAATAATATTAATATTTGACGGTAATGCGTTATAAACGAGTGTGAAAAATTTACGAGTTGATTGAGTAAATAGACGTTGGTTGATTTATTGCTATTACCATTAAGATTATTATTGTTTAATTACTATTATTATTATCAATGCTACTGTCGCTATTACTGCAAATTATTATTACAAATATAATAATATTAATATCCGGCCAATGGCGATTATTATAATTATTTCGTGATGAATTGTAAAATCGGACGACTGGATCGGACGTAAAAAAAAAAAGTGAAACTTCACAAAACATGCGTGTGGAAAGACGACAACCGTTCGCAAAATTTAACAAATTCGATTCGGTTGCGAGCGTATGCCGAAAAGATAAACGACCGATGCCATGTAGATCAAAATAATCGATAAAATGGTAGTTGCGCAAGATGTGACTGAGCGTTATTAGCATATCAGCGTGTTGAGCTTAGAGTGGCGCGCAGAACAATGAGACCACGCGTGATAATAATATTACTAGTAGCATGTATGCGTTTAGAGAGGAAATAAGAGAGAGAGAGAGAGAGAGAAAAGTATGTACAATGGCTTGCGGGTGTTGCGGAGAAACGAAAGATGTTACACCGAAAGTACGTTCCTCTGTCAGTGTTAAAAAAAACATGATGTCGCCGACACTGCTATAAATTGCCGATTATCAGAGATATTGTACATTGCCATTATATCGGATTGTACCACCATGCTACATACGAACGAATAATATGTAACTATCAGAGATGCTAGAGTGCAACATTTAGCGTTAGATTAGCAGTATTTTTGTCCGTGCATTTTTCTTGAAACTCAATTATTCTTAAGATTGAGAATCGTAAGCTCCATTGACATGTAATATATATTATATACGAAAATGAGCCTAGAAAGTAACTACATGCAAGAGTACGATATCACACATGATGGTACGTGAAATGAATTGAAAGACATTCCGATATAAGTTCGTATTGCTACACGAGGATATCGCAGTGCCGGTGGCATTGAATGCCGCGAGGATGAAGTTGTAATTTTATAGCGAAGAGTGAAAGAGGAACGAGCGCTTGCGTTCGATCGATATCTCCGAAGATTCGCTGAAGCTCTCAACGGCAGAATTTTTCGTCGAAACGAGAATTGCAATGTGACGTGTATAGACATTTACGAAGAATAAATACATTAGAAAAGGCATGTATTGCAAATTATGACGGACTATTTACCGCACAGCGAAATGTCGAGAAATTCTGCCGACGCCTATAGAATAAATAGTTATTTATAAAGTCACTTTATCGAGGGCGAGAAGTAGAATACGAGAAGGTGAACGAGGGATGGAGGCGCGAGGGGCGCGATGCAGGAATGGGAATAGCGAACGGAAGATATGCCATTTTGAATTATTATTTTCATAAGGAACGTGTAATATAAAATATAATATATATAATATACATATATATATATACATATAAATATATATATATCGATATGGACGAATTAACAGCATCATCGGGACTTATGATCGCGACGATGATGATGGTTAATATTATTATTATTGCTATTATTATGGTTATTGATTATGATTATTATGGAATGACGATTATTATTATAACGAGAAAAAGAAGCTAATGCATTATATAAAAAAAATAAAAGTAATTACACTTAACACTTACGTTAGGAAGCTAGATACATACATTTGATGCAAGCGAGAAAATGGAATAATCCACGCGTTCGACGAGAAGTCTATAAGTGACATGAAAAAAATTTACGTCGTACATTTCTATATCATGGTAGAACACGGGGACGTATATAAAGGACTAATATTTTTTAGCGAACGTCGTGGATATCTACATTTCGTCAAAAATCATGAGATACGAAATGGGCAAGTTTATGATAAAAAGAAAAGAAAACGTTAAATATCATTGATCTATATAAATCTGTCCTTCATATATATTTCTGTTGAGATGATATATTACGTTAAATCGACGAAAATGGATTCTGAGACGACGTCGTGTCGAATCTGAAACCATGTATCGATGGACGGAAAAGGGTCTCCCGACGTTTGCATTTACGCGCCACGGACGTGTTCCCGTATTCGAACGTAACTTTAACGATTTGTTTCACCGTTCGTTTTATCTTATGTGAATGCCGAGCCGAAAGTTCTGTACGACGTACCTTATCCCACTTGAAGCTCGCATACAGATTACATAACTAGCTATTACGGACATGGTCATTAGCAGAGAAATGTATCATTCAAGATAGTTTATCATTAAAAAACGGTAATCATCATAGATATATTAACGACATTATTTATATTATTATTACGCATATTATATATAAATAATTGATAACATACTAACCCCCTCTAGGGTGAAGTATTGCGAGGGGGGAGGGAAGTGGGAAAGGGGGGAAAAAACTACGAAAGGGTCGCAACCACGTGGGCGCGACGGCGGCGGTGCGTCGTTTTTTTTTTTCGGAATGTCGTCACCGATTTGAGTGAACGAAAGTGAAAAAAAAAAGGATAATGAATAAACCGCCAATTACTTTAACTTCGAGTAATATTATTTATATATGCCGAACGATTATGCCGTTTTCAGCGCAACATATTTTGGCAATTCTCTTTGGTGATATGGTTCATAGCGATCGTGTTTCGGTGAGAAAGAGACAGAGCGAAAGCGAGAGAGAGTGAGAGAATGAGCGAGCGAACGAGAGAAATGAGAGAAAGAGAGGGAGAGAAAGAAATGGAGAGAAAGAGAAAGAATGAGAAATAGCGTGAAAGAAGAAGAAATCGGAGAGAGGGAGAGAAAGAGGAATAAAAGAGTAAACCAAACGAACAAAATAAAAATCAGAAGTTTCTATACTTTTTACGGAGATTGTTATAGTCTAAGCGCACACTGATCAAGGCATTCGTCGCTCGGCAAAAAAACATAATACAATTATTAATATAAAATTTATAACAGAAATAAAAATAAATGAAGTTAATATGTACACTGTATAATAAACATTATTTCCTATTAATAATTCATGTCTTTTTATTCAATCACATTTTTTTCCAGCACAAACGAAAAGCGCACGATACCTTGTGCTCCAAATCATATATTATACAAAATATATGCTTTATATATTTTTTTTACATATTTTTTGATTACGAGATACATTTTTTTTTATAAATAAATATATAAGTCTTATCGATATATAACATAATAATTATACAATCGCTAACTAGCTTTCTAGTTACTACAATTTGAGACTCTAGCTAATGAGAATATGAACATTTTCAATAATGATATTTTTTAACTTAGGTATATATAATATAAAGTAAAAGATAATTTTTTAATAAATATCACACATTTATTACGTAAACATAGAATTATGCAATGATTCCAAGTCCTTCTCTCTTTCTACCGCTCGTTTCTTTTCTTTCCTGTACATTTCGTAGTCTTCATCATCTGTTGGCAATTCGTATCGACAGAGTGGACACGAGTTAGTCTGAAAATACAGAATTGTAAATATTTAATACGTAACAATTAAATGTGCTTTATGTATTACAATTCTGATTGTAATTATTATTTTTAACAATGCGACGCAATTTGTATTATTTTTGTGCATGTTCACTCAATCGATCCTACCTTTTCTAACCATGGTATTATACATTCTTGGTGAAATACATGCTGACAAGGCATCGATTTTGCTTTACTGCCTGTCTCGAATTCTTTCAGGCAAACGGGGCACTGTTTATTTTCACTGGATTCAATTTTAATTTCAGGCAAATTAGCCAGAGCGTCCTTCGACGCTGGCGGTGGAAGTTCTGTATCTTGCCCGACCAAGTCCCACATGCCAAAATCCCGCAGGAATCGTGCCATTTGAATTAAATGATTCGGCGCTTCTCCGTCATTCAGAGGCGTCCAGCCCATCTCCGCGAAATAATCAGACATGTCGTCGCAATTACTACAAAAGTCTGCTTCACAAATGAAACGATAAAATCGATTACATATAACGTTCACAATGTACAATAATTCCACTTTTATCTTTGATATTAACAATCAAATCATCGTTTTGTGGATATCTTGTAACATGTAGATAGAGCTATCACTGCACAACTCTACGCAACTGTATTGCCAGTGCGTGTCTGTCAAAAACCTCGAGGCTCGAGTCATGTGAAAACGGGCAATCACAATCTGGAGCACAGAATAAAGAGATGTTAGAAAGCATTCGCTCAACTAAAAGTCGAAACGGACGTTACCGTAACTACATCGCAATATTAATCTTAAGCAAAAATCAATGTTATATTTTTTAAACTAACTAATTTTTGTACCGACCGTAAATTGATATATTATATTTTTTAAATGAATAGATATTAAAGTGATTTGATGTGTATGTGTTTTGTTGTAAAAAAGAATATAACTGAAGAGTGTTATTGAAAAAAGGAACATATTTTTTAATTTAAAAAAGGAACAAACTAAAGATTTTTAAGCAGTATGAGTGTATTATTGACAGCATAATTTATTATATTTGCATTGGTTGAAACAACTATAAACATATATATAGCTCTAAAAAATTAACTACAAGTTAAAACAATATATTACATATTTGCAACAATTTTTTTCTCTCAATGTATTAAATTTAGTCAAAGTTTTTATTGCAATAATATTTAATCAAAAACATAAAGTTTAAATAGTTAGATCACTGCTTATATATTTTTCTATAATAAATATATAAGCACTGACATTATATTTAGTCCTATCTGCTGCGTTTTTTATAGCTTAAGTTATTTTATTCCTTAGTTATTATTTTTATAATGCATTGTTATATATTATAATAAATATATATGAATATAGCACAGAATAAAACCAAACGTAACACAGAACAAAACCGAAGACTGTTACCCGACGAAAATATCTATGGACGTAGTTCAATGTGCACATAGAGGCGCTTGTAACAACGCGGCAGTTCCATCTAAAACGCACGTTTACTCTCAAAGCTACGCACAATCAAAGGAGTAGGGAATAAGAAACAGAGAACAAAGAATAAAATTTTTAACCTATCAGAAACTGTATTCCATAGTATATGATTCTTGATAGGTTGAAATTCTTATTCTCTGTTCCCTGTTTTCCATTATATTAATTGTATCTCAGCCAATATTAAGCTTCTCTAAACCTATCTAGATGTCTGTCAATTAGTACCACTTTATTGCTCCAAGCAAAACTACCTTCTTCACGAAATATTTTATTATAAATTCATTATATGTATATATGTGTGAATATCGTATCCAGTAAGTATACTTTATTGAACGTTATGTAATAATTGGAAGTAATAAATATTAAAAATTTAAATTACATTCACAGTTAATTTAATTTTTTTTTCTTGATTTTAATATTTTTTCTTGATTTTATAAATCTGTAATTTACAACGTTGATTAATATAAGTAATCGTCAATCGATGATAATAATATAGTATAATATTTGATACGAAATCGAATGTATCACATAAATTGTTTTAAATATTTTAAACACACTTTTATTTTGACAAATATATAATATAATGTATAATATATGTTTAATATATGTAAGAAATATAAATTTATTCAATATTAATTCTCTTTATATATTGGTAGAATATATAAGAATATAATTTCGCAAACAGAAACATATTATCGCTAATTATTTATTTAAATAAGGGAGAGTGGAATAAAAAATTAATGGGTTAGATTATATAACATTTACATAAGAAGATATTGTAAATAAAATATGATAAAGAAACATATGAACGTAAGAAACAGATAGAAATTTGTAATTTAAATTTTAAATAATTATAAACTTCTAACTTTTTCTTATAATTTTGTACTTTAAACAAAATACAGAACTCTTGCTAATTGTAAAATAATAATATAGAATAAAAAATTAAATACGAGCAGTTTTAGATTTAATATGTTTAAAAAACATTTAATATTCTAAAATCGTATACATCACAGTTATCCTTGAGATTCGCCAATAATAACAGACAAAAAAAGTTGTAAAGTTATAAATTTATTTTTGATAGTACTTTTCACAACGATAGTACTTTTTACTACGAAATTGTTCATCAAAATTGAACCTCTCTTTTTGTTCAAAAATATTGACTTAATGTGATTGATAATTGTTATTATGGATTTTACGACTTAACGCTTTATTGTATATATTTATTGTTGGATATAAAAGATTACGTTCCACAATTATTTTATAATTTGACAAGATTTTGTTTGACTATTGGCTTTTTATTGTTAATATTATTTGCTTGCAAGTTATGTATGTTTAAAAAATTAATAATTTTTATTTGTCTATATATTAATCACCGTTATTATTAAATTGAAAAAGGCTCTATGAACCGATATGTATGTATACGATTTTATTAGATTATTAAATGCTTTTTTAAATATATTATGACCTAAATTTTCTCGTATTTGATTGATTATTCTATATTATTGCTTTTGTATCTTGTTCTTATATTATTGTTTTTATGTAAGTTATGACTTAGCCGTGTTACTTTTGACTTTAATCTCCCCTACACAACAACCGAAGATTTTATTACACGGTTATTGTCATTAATTAATTCTATGTAATGATTTTATTCTTATATTTCTATTATGATTTCTAATATAAATTTATTAAATTAATTATCTTGTGCTAAATATTATATTAATACAACCATATGTTTATGTCTCACTATGCATTTATCATTATCGTAATCAGATATCATATTTGACAAATTAATGTTGCAATAGATTGCAATATTTAAACAATATTAAGTCAAAATTGATAGATAAAATTACCAATAATATTAAGTGAGAATTAATAAATGAGATAAACAGATTTGAGTGAAAAATTTCATTTTCGGTCAAGGCGACTTTTTGTATCTAATATTTTTTATGAATTTATACAATTTCCAGGTCAAGACAAACAAATAATCGAATCAGTTTGCTTGAATTGAAAATTGTATAAATTCAGTATATTGTCAGGCACAAAGAACAGCTTTGACCAAATATAGCATTTTTCACTCACGTGCATTATTTAACGTTTTTAGTGTAATTTCTGTAATGATAATATACATTTATATTAATGTCAGGAAACCGTATTTAACGATAATGTGGTATAACGCAGAAGGAATTATCTTTGTGTGGTTGCTGTGCGTCCAGTCTATGATAACGGCACATGACCAGAGTACTTGTTATCTGCCAAATAACTTAATTGAAGAGATAGACTCCTATGCGCCAACAGTGCAGAGAATAATTAATGAAAGTATGCAAGGTTCATTCAAAGGGGCCACATGGCAAGATTTAGCGACGTTCGTTGACGAGTTTGGTCCGAGATTTACCGGTACCCAAGTTCTTGAAGATGCTATTGATTATGTATTAAACAAGTCGATCAGTTTAGGTTTAGATAATGTTCATGGTGAACCAGCCACCGTACCACGCTGGGTCAGGTATAATTTGTAAACGTAAATTAAAATTAAATAATTCTCAAATAAAAAACAAACGCGATGATTATGATAATAAATATTCAGAGGTTCGGAATCTGCAACTCTTTTGCAACCATGGCAGAAAAGTTTGGCATTGTTGGGATTGGGTTATAGTATTGGTACTCCGAAAGAAGGCATAACTGCTAACGCTGTTGTAGTGAATAGTTTCGCAGAACTCAAGAAAAGGGCAGAAGAGGTAAATTTAATGAATAAAAGATCAAGACGTTTGTGTCTAATAATAAAGTAATTTTTAAATGTATCAGATTCCCGGAAAAATAGTCGTGTACAATCAAAAGTTTATCTCGTACGGAGAGACCGTGGAATATAGAAGCTTGGGAGCTGTAAGAGCGGCAGAATTAGGAGCTGTAGCTGCTTTAATCAGATCAGTTACGCCATTTTCATTGTACACCCCGCACACGGGTATGATGAATTACGCAGAAAACGTTACTAAAATCCCAGCTGCTTGTATAACTGTTGAAGACGCGACTCTTCTGGGGAGGATGGCGGATCGTGGTAAATAGAAACATTTCTTAAGATCTTTGCTAGCCAAATAACTGATGGTATTATATTTATTTAGGTGAAACGATAGTGATAAACTTAAAAATGGAAGCGAAGAGATATCCCGATACTCAATCGCGAAACGTTATAGCAGATATCACTGGTACTAGCATGCCTGAAAAGGCAGTCGTTGTTTCTGGACATATAGATAGTTGGGACGTTGGAATTGGCGCACTGGATGATGGAGGTGGCATTTTCATATCCTGGAACGCATTAAAATTATTGAAACGTCTCGGCATCCAGGCGCGAAGAACGATAAGGTGATTTATAATATTTCGAAATATTTAACTTAATTGGTCATTGATATAAGATTAATTATACATATATACTCTCAATAAGTGTCTTGTTATACAATAAATTATTTAATTATATTTAGAATTTACAATTTATATTATATATTATATATAATGTTATATATAGAATGATAATGTGGACTGCTGAGGAACTTGGTCTTATCGGAGCGGAACAATATATACGAAATCACGCTGCAGAGAATGGAAATATGCAATTCGTAATGGAATCTGATTTCGGCACTTTCACACCTACAGGTCTCGAAGTTTCAGGAAACGAAATGACCAAATGTATACTTCAAAGAATAATGCGGTTAGTTCCTTTATAGATTTATAATATTTTATAATATTTTGTTTTCTATTTATATGTATTGCTGCAATTAAAATATTAATTTTTTTATTTGTTATTTACATTAAAAAAATTTAAGTTTAAAAAACGTTTATTGTTTTTATAACACAATTTTTAAATTTAAATTTAAATAAAAATTTATTATTTTTATAATAATGTTTATTATATTTAGAATAAGCATAAACACTTTTATGTTCCTAGATTGTTAGCTCCATTGGGTGACTTGAAATTGAAAAGTCCATGCACAGCTCCTGATATATCGTTTTGGATTAAAGCTGGCGTACCAGGTGGTGCTCTTTTGAATCGAAATGAAAAATATTTTTATTATCACCATACAAATGCGGATACCATGTTGGCAGAAAATCCGAAAGCTCTGGATATGAATACAGCCTTATTCGCAGCGGTATCGTTTGTTCTAGCAGATATCAGCATTGATCTGCCTCAACATAATTTTACATCATATTAAAATCAGTTTGATGTACATACGTAATGATGGATATACAGACTTCTGTATCTGAATTACTAATTTTATCGTCATGTTTGAGAGCAGCAAGACGGTGAATTCTATGTTCAAATTCACGTACTTTCATATATAAATCACACAGACAGTATTACGGACAATATTGGGTGATTTCTATTTGGTGGCACAAGTCAACACAAGTATCGTTCTATTTTTATTACTTACTGAATGTCAAGAAAGATGGAATCATGGTGTAAGGAACTCAGGTGTATTGCCAAGTAGCTATAATTATCTAAATTAGGTGTTATATGTTATTATTATTTTACTTATTTTTGTTTCATGAGTACTTATTTGGTCTTGTGAGCTGTCATTTCAAAATTATTGCAGTATAAATGTTTAAAGGTTGTATTTGAAATCCGCGCAGAATCGTACAAAATCATTTCGAGAACGATCACATCTGATCAATTTCTTTCATCATGAATGGAATGATCGATGCTTGTGTCGATTTGCGTTTTCATATGAAAGGCATCCATAATATCATATACTTACTAATAGAACGCATATGATACATGTATATATGAACTAAAAAACAAGAACAACTCGAAATTTGATCCTAAATTTTAAATTGTTTTTTTCTTTCTATCACATAAATATGTTTATTTCTTTCTGTTATATGGCAGTCAGCAGTCTAAGGTCTAGATATAGAAGTCTATAGCTGGATATGTAAATCATCGAAATTATATATATTCATAGAATGTTTTATTTCAAATATGCCTGTATATACAATCACAGCATATAAACGATTAGGCCTACGACAATGCCTAGACTAAACTCTTTAAAAGCATCAAAATGCAAATGTGATCAAACGAGCTAAATTTGACGAATTTATCAAATCGCTTTCGGTTTGATCTCTTTGCTTGCTTAACAATCTTATTAAAAGATTTTTCAAAGACTATTCAAAATATACTATATCGCGGCTATCTCGTAAATATGCTAAAATTAACAGAATACATATGTTCCACAAAATCCAATTAATGAAATAGATATATATATATATATATATA
>NW_017280167.1:1753869-1906994 GCF_001594065.2 Cyphomyrmex costatus
ATATATATATATATATATATACGCTTCATTTTTCTGATTTGCAATAAAGCAAATAAATGTATTAGTATAAAAACATTTTTTCACACATGCTAAATTACAATAGGATACATAAATTTTCATTAGTCACGAAATATTTAAGAACTAATTAAATTCGATGATCTTATAATCCTTCACATATTATTCTCGATATTTAAACACTATTTTGAATTACTAATTATCTTAAAATTTTTGTTTCTGGTTGTATGAAATTATCAGTCTCAATCAAGTATCAATGGATTTTGTGATTTATATTAACGTATCTTCGTCCTGATTTGGAAAGACCATTAATAAAGAATGCTGAGAAGTTGTTCTCTGACTTGAAGTTAACAGAGCGGTTTTCTCGCCTCCGCTGCCATTCATCGAGCAATCTGGAGAACTGCCATCGAATGCTATGTAATTGGTGGTCGTGCTGCTCGTAGATGGCATGTCATTTAGATCCGGCGAGGCTAAAGGCGGAGCCTGACCCGGACGAGTATTAGTACCGTCCAATGATACAATCTGCATACTGTATGACTCACGATATCCGGATGTACTAGACGTGTCTTCGTCCCAGGATACGTCTGACACCTGAGGATGTACGTGGTGATGAAAGTAATGACAATGATGATGCTGATGCGCTGCTCCATGAAAATGCTGCTGGTCTGCAGGCACATTGGAGTTTTTGTCTCCATCCGATTTGCGGATAGACTGACTTCGTCTGGAATAAATGGATGAATTGGATGGGATGTTAGATGATAGCGGCGGCGGATCCACTGCTGACGATGTCTGCTCTGTCGCTTTCGGTTGTTCCTCACTCGTTGGTTGTTCCACGAGAACTGCGTCTGATTGCTCCAACTTTGTTTGCGTCATCTGAAAGATAATATTCTATGTCTGTACAAGGTAGAGTTTAATGTACCAAATAATCAATTAGATTATAATTAAAAGTAAAAATACGATAATAATAAGAATTATCGAGAAGCTTTATGCAAAACTAAGAAACTTCTGTAATAATGATTAGAAACTTGTGATCAGAAACACAGAGAAAAAAACTTATATAAATTATCACCTCAATGTGACTCTTTCGACTTTTTCTTAAGCGGAAGGTCTTCTTGCTTTGGCCCATAGAACGTTGTAAGCGAGGCTTGTCGGTACGTAATTCTCCGGAACTGTCTTCGATCGGACTGCTTGGACTTAATTGGCCCGTCACCGTCTCCCCTGGCGGGACAGTCGACGATCACACATGTCGCGTCTACCGTCTTATTCACGAATTCTACTCTACGATTCTACTCATGCTCCTTTTTCGAAGTGTATGATTCAAGATTGTTTTTTAAGTGCGCAGGAAATATTTTACAACCCGTGCTTGATGTAACATGGCATGTAACATGGTACATCTCTAGTACAAAATAAATTTTTTAAGATTATAAATATACTCTATTTTATAATATGTTTTTGAACATTCTTAGATGTGTGAGTCTTGAGAAAGATCAGAAATTATATAGAAAATTAGGGGTGTATTCATTTTGTAATCGAGTAACACATTTAGATCGATTGTTAATTCTGAAGCAAAATACTTCGTTGTTTAAAGAGAATATGCCTGTATTTGAGAAACTGAAATGTTTCCATGCTCGAAAAAACACGGATGAATATAAAAAGATCAGACATTGATTAAAAATGATTACTGTACAGAGAATGTTTTACATAGATTAAGAGAATATGATGAAGAGATTTTATTATACGTGTAGAATACGGTATTGCATGTAAGTTGCACGTTAAAAATTGAAATTAACAGTTTTGTAGAAAATGTTACAGTGTCTGTTACGTGCATGCAAAATTGTATTTGCGAACAGAACACAAATTATTTTAATGTCGCTTCGGAAGTGACAACGTGAGAATATTGTGATTACATTTGCACATGTTACATGTCCGCGCATTAGATATCAGGGAGAAAAATAAGCCCCGTATGATCTGTGTCAGAGTTACATAATCAATTCTTTGCTATTGATAAAATTAATTAAATGTAAAAAAGAAATGAAACAAAATGGTCGTTACATTATGTGCTAAATGTAAGATTTGTGATGCTTGTATTCTTAAATTATTCTTAAATATATTCTATTCATTCCAGAAATATGAGTTCTATTTTCTGGCAAACATGTTAATGATGTAAATAATGGCAATGTATTGTATCGGTTAATTAATGAATGAAACCTAGTGCAATGCATGATTATAACTTTTTGTCTTTCTTTAATAAACTAATTAAAAGTGTTACCTTAAAATTTTAATTAAAATTTATCAAATTTACATTATGGATTTTACTTCATGCAAAAGCTTAATTAAATCTGCAAAATCTAAACTACGAATTTATCTCTAATTTAATTAGAGTTTAAAATATCGATACAGATGAATGTTGTGTAACATACAAAATAAATAATCAATGCAACTAAAATAAATGTAACAAAAAGTATTTTCTACGATCTTGCATTTTTCTTGGATTTTTATTTAAAGCTATGTGTTTAGCAAGAACGCGGTATGTCCTGATATTAATGAAAAATAGCTTATATTTGTGTGAAATGTTGATATTACTGCAGACGAATTAAATAAATTTAAGAGATACATTCTATAAAATTGTAATTTCAAATTATATTTTTAAAATCAAATTTCTGAAAGATTAATCTTATCAAAACTTTCAATTTTTTAGAATAAAAACTAAAGAAAAGTTTAAGCTTTAGAAGTCTTCTAGAAGAAATCTCTGTAAATTTCTTCAACTCATTAATTTTTGCAGTAATATTAAGTATTGTATCAAGTTGGAAGAAGGAGATGAAGTCTTTCAAGGGACATGTGAATAAATATATCGTGTGTAAGCTAAAGCGGGGACAGGGATTTACCTGATGAGTTTCTAAACTCTACGGAAGAGACAAAGCGCAGCTTTGGCGCCTTTTGGCGAGGTAAGACAGAATGAAGCTTATCGCTAGTAGATGATGATTGGAATCTATCTGAAACATGCCACATCGAACGTCTAATATGAGGGGAGGGATAACAAGTAAGACAGACCACGATATAGTAGTCATCGTTGATACGTTGCTCACGATCTTACATCGTGTCAATGTTGCACACTTCGAAGACCTAAGTCTTGGGAATATTGGTTAAGTGTAATTGATGCGATAAAGTGTAATGCCTTAATGATTTTGCTAAAAATAAAGTCATCTGAATTTATAGCTTATGAACGATTCATGAAGTTTCATATAAAATTTTGTGTTTCTTGATGTATTTCAAAATTATATGAGTAATGAAATGATACTGCATTTATATGCTGATCTCATAATTTTATGATCACTGTGACTTGATAAAAATGGTAGATAATGACGTGATGAAAATTCCAATTAGACAAAAATATTATAATATTAACATACACGCGACTAATTACATAAACACCTATACGATGTTGCTTCGATTAGAAAAAAAAGATATTAATTGATACTCTGTATTATATAAGAAGAGTGTCTCTCAGAGCAAACAATAATAAAATATTTCGAAATAAAAGATTTTCGTAATATCTGAAGAATTTATTGAATGCGTCCTTTGGATTAAAAAAACTGCTGGAATTGAATGTGTTGATATGGAATTGTCGATACCGATAGATGTTGCCGTCGTGTTAACTGTGAAAACAATTAATGACAGTTAGTTTCGTGCTGTCGAGTAAAGGAAGAAAGCGACAGAACATCGAAGCAACTACGTAATAGAAAGTGACTACTCAACGATTAGTAGGGTACCAACTGTTGGACATTACCATTGTCTAAATACTGCTATATAATAAGTTCCTTATGAGTTTGCGTATAAAACGTGATGACAGGAGACGATAATATAAAATACCAGTGTTCTAAAAGAAAAATACCGCGAAATGAGATTGCATACTCTGCAATTATTTAAGAATTCTATATTATCGCACAATAATATCTTCATACACAATTTTGCGATCTAATTCTTAATTTCTGTCATATTTTAATCACGTTATAATTTGTTCAAATCACTATTTAATCAATCTCATTTCACGGTAAAAGTGGATTAAGGAGGCAATAAGAAGTGTACGAAGACCGAGGTAGGCGACGCAAGAAATAGGACGAGCGATCGATATGATCAAAATTACAAAAAAAGTGTTAAGCGTGAGAGGGACACACACCAGCAGGATATATATTATAGATCGTGTTAGAATTGATTGAGTTGTAGAATCGGTCCGCTTACCTCCGTTCCCTAGCTAGCAATGGAAGCAACGTAATGATCAATGTGTCAATAATACGACCAGAGAGAGAAAGAAAGTGAAAGAGAAAGAAAGAGAGAGAAAGAGGCGTAAACGACTTATGCCTTAAAACGACGCATTAAGTGATATACGATTAATTGAGAGATCTTTTTTCGATGACGAGGACGGCATTCCTATCATCCGAGAGACGAGAATTTTCGTCCTTAAACGAAAGGCGAATGACTAAACTCTTCAAGTTGCAAGCCTCGCTGTAAAGGGGAAAATAAAGTGAAGACAATTGCGTCATTATGCAAGAACCGCGTGAGAAACCACGATTGTAAAGGAAGAGACTCATCGCTGCTAAGAAAGAAAGTGAGATAAAGACGAAGAGAAAAAAGGGAGATAGAGACTGTTGGCAGTGGTCTATAGACAATGGCTCGATCCAACTGTGGTAGCGGTCAGCGGTTCTTCGTACTGACTGCACGTACGACAATAATGAAACGTATGCGAGAGGCTTGCAGTCATAATCGATCGTAATCGATAATTTGGGACCTTTTTGTATAGGGTTCTCGAAAGTGATGGAATACCTGTCGCTGAAGTTGGCTGCTCGGCATAAGTTTCCTCGATGACTGTGTCACTTGCTTCACGCAAAGTTGATCCACCACTGGTGCTCGATACAGATCCTACAATTGATATATTAGTTTAATTAAATATTTTAATTAAGTAAAATAATATTTTTTTTATTATGAAAAGATGCATAAAAAAGAACCAAGAAAATAGCGGCAATTTTATGTTTACCGTAATGTCTATTATAATGTTTTGCATATTATGATAATTGCTTTTCACATAATAAAAAGAGAACAAAGGAATCAAGATATTGTACCACCAATGCGAGTGCCGTTCAGCGGTGCTGTTACTTGAGTGGGATGCACTGTTTTAACAATACTACTAATGTTGGATTGAGTCGAATGAGACTGCGATTGAACTGCTGTGGAATGAGACACTGGTGTTTCAGCAGGTGTACGATTTATGTGAGCTCTTGATCCTAAATCACCAGTTAGAAGATCCATCAGCAGAGATGGTCTCTGAGTACGCGGCTGGCCTTCGGTTATCGGATGCATATCCACCACGCTTCTTTTAGGTTCCGGTTGCATTTCATCTGTATGTAGAAATTACAAAACACTCAATTCGAAAAATTCTTGGTTAATTTAAATTTTAAAATGAATATCTTAATTAATTGAATACGTGGTTCGAGTCTGCTATAAAAATGGAATAAGTATACGATAAAGCTGAATATGAAAAACACGGAAAAAATATTTATTGGAGCTCGCAAATGCGATTGTTGAGTTTTACAACGTCGATAAAATACTAACCGCATTTTCGATTCTCAATTTCCTGTTTTAGATTCTTTAACTCGTGAATAAGATCCATGAGCAGTGCGCCTCGTGATTTTGGTACAGTGGTACTACTTCCATTGATTTTCTCGCGTATAATAGTATGCATATTTCGTTCGTGCTCGGATATCGGCGCTTGTCCGATTTTATAAACAATGAATGGAAGCATTTGAATGTATAAAGCTGTGCGGTGTGTCACAATAAATTCTATGAAATTCCAGAGATATGTGGAAGCTTCATTGCGCTTATTCAGAAGACGCATCGCACGTAGAATTACTCGCCATTCCGTTCTCAGTTCGGTTTCGAAACATATCGTCATTATTTTAAGCGCTGAAATCAAACACTCGTATATTAGATATGAATTGTTCATAAAAAGAAAGAATACACATTTTACGTAATATTATTATAATAATTTTATATAGAAATCATATAAAACAATAATTTATTTTTTTTCAAAAAAATTTACTTTTTTCATGTAAATCTTACCCAGGAAAGCAACTTGGTATAATGTTAACGATGTTTTCATTAAAGCCTTCGGATCTCTCGAAGTGAATGTTATACTACCGGTCCTTGTATCCGTCGGTGGTCTTTGCATCGTCAATGGTATCGGTTTGGCACCCGGCGGCCAAAGCGCGTTTAATACAGTTGTTAAAGCGAAAGAGATGTCTGATTGTTTCAGTTTTGGTACATCTGAAGACATTAATTTAAAATAATATTATATATTTGTAATGTCGTCTTCTCGAATATTGCAATTTTTCTTTCTACCTTTTCTCCCAGTCCCGACGCGAAGGAACAATGGTATCAACAAATTCAGTAGCGCATTTTCCGTGCGAGTTTGAGTAGCGAACATGTTCTGGCCACCGAGAACATTCTCCAAGGAGTAACCCTCGCCAAAGGATATCACGTGTAGAGCAATCAGACGTAACACCGTCGAGCAAAAATGTGGAGGCGGAAGTGGAGCGGGCAGCTTGCTCATTAAAGCAGCTGTGGAAGCTGAAGTTAAATCTTCAGATAGGTTGTCTCCGACAATTAAAGCCTGAAAAGATTAACGATCAATTAAAATTAAAATTTAATTAAATTGAAGCAGATTTGAATAATACATTGGAAAAAAACGGTTTTATTAAAACATCTGAAAATTTTGCTAAATATAGATTTGAAAATAGTTTTGTTAAATTATTCAAATAATTATGTAGGACTCTTGAGCGTAATGAGCAATGCAACAAAAAGTTTTGACATTCTAATAACCAATTTGATTTATTACGTAATTATTTTGATAGTCTAACAAAGTTAATTTCAAATTTATATATACAGTTAAATTAAATTTAAATTGAATTAAATTTTTTAATATTTCAGCAAAATTGTTTTTTCCATAAAAAATTTTTAATACTTACCTGACAAGTAGTTAACAATGTTTTCAAATATTGAAAGTGCGCGATGTACGGACACTTCGACAGAGTTTCGTAAACCCCTTTCAAAAGATCACTTGCAGCAGCCCAATTGGTATTTCTTCTAATCGATGGTTTCTTGTGTATTTTATTAAAGGTTTTATCCAATCTTCTGAGAATGAGCGTTAACGCTGGTCTCATTTCATCGGCTGCCCATTCGGTCGAAGGAAGAATATCGTTCATGTATCGCTTCAGACCACGACAAGCCATTGTGACTGGATCGTATGGAGAAATTTTCAGAAGACTATGAGCGATATCAGCTAGGCGCTAAATAATAAAAATTATTTTTACTTTAAAGTCTTCACATAATTATATATAATTATATAATAGCAAATAGATTAATCAGATAAAAAATAAAAATATCTTGACTTATAAAAACAAAGATCTGATAAAATATTGTTAATATTTCATTTTTAAATTTATTTCTACGCGAAAAAAACGGTTACAGTTGCCACAATTAAGAGTCGTCCATCGATATATTTTTGGTTATAAGAACTGTAATGTGATTGTGATAATCGTGAGATACTATATATATGGTATATAACGGTTATGGCAGTTAAGATATGTCCATATCTTACCTATTACCACAATCAAATATATTGATGGGCGAAAATTATCATTATTTCCAGTTGTGGCAACCATTACATTTTTTCTGTACAGAGGTAAATTAAATATATATTGCAAGTATATATTACGAAAATAATCGTTAATTTACCACATGACATTTTGAATCCAATAATTCAATAGTTTTTCCATCCTGTGACTTTTTATTAAGCTCTACTAAACGAATAGAACAACGAGCCACAAAATCGCCAACCATATTTAACAAAGTATCGCGTGGTCTCCTAAACTCATTTTTATGAAAATCTTCGTCTCGATCATAAAAATGTCGTGTCTTCAAATGTTCTATATATTTCGTGTGAGTGTCTTCTTCGAAATCGAAACCAGGTGAATATGGACCTTTGCCGTAATTTCTTTGACTAGAACCTTTATGTTCAGGACTCGATATTTGCGGGCCATTATAATATCTGTGAGAATTAGTGAGACATTAATTTTTTATTAAGTTGCATTTTAAAAAGAAACGAAAGTTGTAAGAGAAACAAGTGACGAATTTAACTCGTACTTTGTCAACGCTTCGGAATTGTTGACTAATGTTCTAACTGCAATTGCTAATTGATTTATTATTTCCTTTTCTGTTTTGCCTTCCTTATTGTATGTAGGTAATTGGATTTGCCGAACGTAGCACGGCAATATTGCTTCCAATATTGTCTGTGAAAAATATAATGCATGTTACTCATTTGATAAAATAAAAATTAATGTAAATTATAGCAATATTATATAGCACATCATACCAGCATTTGTTGGCCTCTAATCGAATCAGGTGCGTAAGCTATCACCATGACACAGAGAGATATACAGTCAAGCACGTCGACCATTTCATTTTCGTCGTGATAACAAAAATCTATCGCTTTTAAAGGCTTCTCCTCCTTCACCAATTCTCCTATATTAAGTGGATCCGGTGACGGCGTTTCCAAACTCAATAATAAGTTAAATAGGCACGTTGATGGCACCTTAACAGAAAGAATCACGATCAATATTTTTTAGAAATATTTATATATTTTTTTATTTATATTAATAAAACAAACCTTATGAGCCTCGCCATGGACACTTATCATATCTGTATCCAATATGGTAGAAACACTACCAAACATTTGTAGAATGAAGGGTTTACGGTTCATGAGATAAAATTGTTTAACGGCGTACTCGACAGTGGTCGTCACGAGCTTGTTCGTTTGATGCGTCGAGTATAGTTGCAATAAGGTCGGCATGATTAACAAGTAACCGTTCGTTGAGAAAATATTTTTAAAATTATGCGCAGCGTTTATGTAGGTCGCCACGACGTAGCGTAGAATGCAAGAATCCTCGCTGTGAATAATTACGGCGCCATTCAGGACGTTTAGAAAGAGATGAATATCACCGGAATACGCGAAATTGCCGGCCATGGCCTCAAACATGCGTGCGATCAGTCTAACCCACATAAATTTGTGCATCACGTCCAACCCAAGAAGTTCCTAAAGTTGAAAAGAATTTATATCAAAGAAAACTTATTTATAAAATATAATTTTATTCTAAACAGATTAAACAATTTAACATAAGTCACTAAATCGAGAAGGTAAAAGATTTAAGTATATATAAGAGACTTAATACATACTCTCCCAATTTCACCACCTTTGTAAAGATCCAAATCAGCTTCTAACGCTTTTCGCGGAAACGAAGGTAGCTTCATGAGCTCTTCGTGAAGAAATACGACCCTTTGCACTACCATGTCAACATTCTTCAGAATCGCCCAGGTCAATAGTACCTTTCCTATTTCTACGAATTTGTGCATCAATTCTTGCCGTTGCAAAGCATTGAACGCATCTTCCTGCTTCATGTGAACAAGTTCGATTTGCGGGAATTGAGATCTCTTGAAGAAATAGTAGTCTCTAACGTATGATGATGGATTGTGTATTTGATCTGCAAGTAGGTGAAAAAGTTTAGCAAAATATAAATAGAATAGAATATTATTACGCCATGAAGATTGCTAAATAAAATAAGAAGCTCACGCGTCTTGTAATCCACGAGAAAATACTCGTGATGCTTTGATTCTTCGATACCAAAAAAGTCCAAGGACTCTCGAAGTATCTGACAAAATTGCGTGTCTTCTTGAACCGGAAACTGCGAGGGTATTTCTCCGGCATCAGGATCTTGCGGGCCGTGAACGATGATTTTTTTCGCTGACGGAACGTTCGCTGTAAGTAAAATTGACGCATCGCATTGTTCTTTTCGCAAAATTTGCTTTAGATCTTTGAACATAATGCCGTGTACACTGTGCACCACCTGATATCAGAAAAAATCATTATTAGCAATTTTACATTTTAATAAATAAAAAAAATAAATAAAAGCTTGTAAAGAGAGGATTGGAAACAGGTTTATGTTTTACCATCCACAAAATTGACAATGCAGTTCCAATTAATTTTTGGCCCTCCTCGTGTGGAGTGCGCACGTAAAACATAACGTATCCAATAATATAATTATAAAGCGCAAACGCAGCCTGTTGCGGTAACTTCGGTACAAATCTGATAAGATGTCTCAAAATCTTGAACATTAACTCTTGCTTCTCTCTCGTGAGACGTTCCAGCACGTATCGCAGAAACAGCGCGCTATCTTCCACCAAGCAACTCCAGATTACCTGATATAAAATAAATTGATATTGTTAAATGACAAAAAACATGTAAGATTACAGGTTACAAACTTATTTTTTCCATACTTGATATGCCACTTCGTAAACTGCATTTCCATCATCGGAGACTGCTGGATCATCCAGGAGATTAATAATTTGAACGATCGCTGAACACAATGATGAAGGAAACAACGAGAGAGCTGATTGACTATGATGAGTTTGAGTATTCCTTGGGACAGTCTCAGCTGCATCTTCATCTCCTACATTACCTTTATTAAAAATGGAGAGAAATATTGCAAGCAATGGATATCTAAAACGAAATGGGTTGTATACCTTCATCGTGATCGTCTCCTACTGGACTGGGCTCGTAAGCGGCTTGTACGGTAATTGGTATCGTCGTAATAAGAAAATTTTCTCTTTCTTCCCGCTTCTTGTCGTCCTGTGCTTGAAGAGCCTTTGTAATCAATTCGGTCTGTTGTTTCTTCCGCGTTTTCGTCGCGGTCACTAGAGATCTCTAAATAAGTAGCGGCACAAATAGTCTAATAATTTATAGAATCTAAAATGCCTAAAAAATTTAGTTAGATTTGAAATTAATTTTGCTGCGCCAAAATTATATACACGTTTATTGACGACAATGCTACAAAAACTTTTAATAATTTAGTAACCAGTTTGAACGTTCTTAATTTTTTTTTCGTCGTTCAAATAAAATTATTTTCAAATTTATATTTAAAAATACAAATTTTCCAATATATTCCATAATTTTTTTTATGCTCTAAACAAGATATTCTGTGTAAAAAAATGTGCGCTCACTACTACATTAATTCTTCTTTAATATTCATTTACTCACATGATGTTCCTGATTGATAGTGACCTCCTCCACTTTTGTTTTGACCTGAGGCATCCAGGGTGGATCGACTACCGGCAAGGATTCTATTCCGATCTTCGGTGAAGGTAGAGTAAATTCTATTCCTGGCGGAGGTACCTTAAAAGTTAAGTGAGCCGCCTCCTCCATCCGTGGCCACACTTGATACCGTAATTTCCACAGAACTTGAAATCGCAAAATGGCATTGATGCGCACACTAGTGTTATTGTGCTGAAGACCCTTGTGCATCAAATCACTGGCCTGGTTCGGTGCTCGTACGGCAGATACTATAAAAAGTGCCGCTGCTGATGCAGCGACTTCTTGATTGGATTCTAATAAGAGCTCCCAGGCGACAGGCAAAACTTCCACGAACAAATCTTCCGTCATCACAACCGCCCCTTTGATTAAAGTGGCCAAAGGTGCATGAAAAGCGTCCTTTACTTGAGTCTTCACGTATTTCAAGACCGGCGGTGGCTCTTTATCTTGTTCAGTACCAGTACCATATTTCATTGTAGTTCTTCTCAAAGATTCCTTGCCCCTTTCAGAGTCTTGTTCTGCCAAATCCTTTGAGGAATCTCTTTGAGTTAATCGACCAGATTGAGAACCATCCAGATTTTTTTCTATTCTGTAAAAATATTCCTTAAATTAGCATCAAGTGTAATTTAAAGAAAGGTTATTATTTATAGACATTGATCGCAGGTGTTTACAATTACGCATTTGTATATCGACAAAAGTATTTAGCAAATTAATGATATTCTATTAATTTTGCACAAAATATTCATTTAATATTTAATAAGTTAAACGTTTATTTAATTAACAAGTAACATCCATAATAGCGTATTAACGAATATCTGGATTACTTGTATTTGCACCCCACGCTGTCTTTTCTTCGAATAGGAGATACTTGCGTGCTAGTTTGGTCAGACACTTTGCGGCTGCGTTTATCTTTCTTGTCATCCTTCTTATCAGAGTCAATGTCGAATAAACCCGTACCGTTCAGTATACCAAATTCCTCTCCATAGATTTTCCTCACTGACTTTATCAATCTGCTACTTGCGCGCATTTGTCGGCGATAACAGAAAGGATGGCAGAAGTTCTGATGGGAGCAATAAAAATTGAAGGAATTGGCAACCTGCACGAGCACCTTCATCCACGGAAAATTCTTATTAGTCTCGTCGGTTTCGTTGCTATCGCTTGGACTCTCCGGCGGTTGATCGTCGCTGAGAATGCCTGGCGATTCATCGCCACTGACTTCGCCACCGACACCAGGTTCAGACGTGTCGCTTCTATCAGACAGGGAACTTACTTTCCTTTTATTGTTAGATTGAATCGAATCTGCGCGTTTTACCGTATCTATAGATAAAAAGTAATTTAATTAAAACATATGCATATCGATATTAATAAAATTAATTCCGTAGCGATATTAATCTATAATTTATAGATAAAATTAATTATGTTTATAGAGAATTATTAATATCACATTAGCCTCGATTTAGTTTAGATTTTACTTACATGCTTCGCATTCCGTATCCTTGCCCTCCTTGGTATTGCGTCGAAGTTTAAGGCTTCTCTTTTTAAACGAGCCAGTCGTAGCAGTACTGCGACGAAGAAGGAATGGTCTACTTTGAGGTGCCTGCACCCTCTTTGCTTTCTCCTTCTCGACATTTTGGGTCTCTTCACCTTGAATTGTAACATTTGATTTGCTGCTTCCTTCAGATTCATTATCAGGTTCGTAGAGGACAAAACTGATTTTGCGCTCCGCTATGGAATAAATTTTTATTTTTGCCTATCAAATACTTTGTGGCCCGAAACAAGGGCTTTATTTCAAATAACGCGCTCCATTAATTACATGTTATTCTACACTAACCGACAACTTCGCGATCGCCAGCTATAGATTGAAGACTCTGCGCGGACGCCTGCGAATGACCCATGGATGACAAAGCCACGCTCCACCGACGATTCGCTTCTCGGCTGTACATTCTTTCCCAAGGCGGTGGACGTTCTTTCGTTAACAGTTTACTCGACTTCGGTAAAGTTTGATAAGTCTCTCTGAGAAACGCCGTCACTTCCATCAGCAGAACGCAAGCGACGAGACGTAACGCGAAGGGACATTGGGATCCGTAATTATTTATACTAGCTAAAAGTTATTAAATCTTAATTTTTATCTGATTGCTGAATCGATCTTTTTTATTTCTTAAGCAGAGATATTACCATCATCAAGGAAATCTTCTTCCTCATCTTCCAAAACCAACTCTCTCTGTTTGTTCTCGTCAGATACTATGCTGGTTACTTGCTCCATGTTTTGCTTATCTTCAGCTAAGAATTCTTCCAAACGTGCTGCTATAGCCTGTTTTTTTTTTTAATTATAGTCTTTTACTTTATTTGATCAAAAACTCTTTTAATGAAAAAGAAATGTCTATTGTTAAAAAATACCTCTGCCCATTGATAAAATAATTTTCCCGCCGTGCGTTGCAGTATATGAACACGTCTAAGTGCAGTAGAGGCGTTTCGATTGTTTATCGGCACAGATGATCGAAACATGGGGAAATTGTGCTTCATCCATGTGGGCCAGTGACCCTTGTTGCATTGATGCACCAAATGCGCGCATTCTAGTATTAAACAGGCGCGAGATACTACCGGCGCGTATGGCTGTAATCGCATACTTAAATATAGTTTCTATTACGCTTTACAGAAATATTAAGTATGAAAATACAAGTATAATCATTACAAGATCTAGAAGCGATGCCATTAAATGAGGATCGGGAACTGAGCCTGGTTGGCAGGTCTCCAGGAGGAAGGAAAATCGTAACATTCCTTCAAATACCGAGAAGCGTGGGACTAATCTTCTCTCTTTTAGTACAACGAACTCGGATTCTCTACAAACCTCGCCGAGCTCCATGGAATTCTTTCGACTGAAATCTAATTGAAAACAGACGTGCTTTCAATGGTGAATAAATGTTAATTCGCGATTTTGTGACAACAAAATAATTTGTATGCAATGGTATATGCAAAGTGTTCTTCATTTCCCTCTTATGTCAAGAAATATGTTGAATAAAATTTTTTTAATTTCTGATATAAACATATCTTTATGATTGGCAATATTTAACATTTTTATACATTTAATAATGATAAAATATTTCCTATCATCTTCATCTTATGTATATATTATATAAATAAAACTTTCACAAATGTCCTCTTAAAATATATGTATTTTACTTTTTTTATTTTCTATATGCGTTTCAAAATGATAATTAATTAATTTCAACTTCCTATGGAGAACACCCCATATAAAAAATTAAATTTTGTGAAATATAAACATAAATAACTCTTACAATTTCCAGGCGTTTCTTCCATGCTTTCTTTCTTTTTATTCTTTCCAAAACCGATTTTATTCAATTGATCCTCCATTCGACGTTTCGCCTTTTGCAGGGATATACCAACTCTAGGAAAAAATATCCCTCATTTTAATACGTATACGTAATTTCTTATTCTTTATCTCTCGACATAATAGAATAATTTATGTAGATATGCAACAACGAATTAGTGTTTTAAATAGACGACGTACCCGCGACCGCTTCGCGATACGCTGCGATGATGGCTGTAATGGAAGCTGGGTTGCCTAACAAAGCTACCGTCTGTAGGCGACTCGCTACTTTCATGGCTATCGGTAGAATCGGTCCGACTATACTCCTTCCGGAACCAATTAACTAAAACCGATCAAAACGATTTAATATAATGGCTCACAGTGCTCCACAAATGATACGTGCAATTCCTACTGCTCACCGATACCGCCAATTTGAAACCGTGTTGATTTCCGTGGTCCCAAAGAAGGCTCGCCTAGGATACCTAAATTACGTTCGCTCTGTCTGGGTGTCAACACATGATGTTTTTTACGCAAATTACCCAACGGACTTTGACTAATCTTTATGTTTTCTTCGCTCAATTCCGTTTCGAGGAGACTCTGTAAATTCGATCCCGCCTACCCAGTTAACCCTTTTAATACTACACAGAATGACAGACAACGGTGTAATTATTGTGTGATTATTATCATTGTAATATTTACAGCGCAAGTGGACGATGTGCTCCTCTTCTTAAAGAGGAACTTTCGTGTGCCTCTATCGTCAACGGTGTAACACGTGTCTCCCCCGAAATCCGCATGTTCGTCTAAATCCGATTGATGAATATGTCTGTGAAATATTAAAAATGTAGAAGAATCCCGTGATAGAATTCTTAAAAAGCATTTTTTTACTTTTCAGTATGATTATATTTTCTAAAAATCACTTATTAGCTATTATCATATTAATCCAGCAATAACACCTGGAGTATTATTACAACGGCAAAATGGGAATTATTGTAAAGTAAAATTGTAGTTATTTATATATAAACAACTACAATTTTAAAAAATAATTATAAAAAAAGAAAATATATTTCCTTTTTTTATAACTATTTTTTACGCGATAATATACTATAAAATACAATTTAAAAAACTTGCAATAAAAAGTGTTATGTTAATTAAAAATTTTTTTTTTAGAAATACTGTTATAATAAGTTATAATACTTAATTTGCTCATTCCGTTTATAATATTTATTTAATATTTACGTATTTTTTTTTAGAAAATTGTAATTAAATTTATATCCATAATGTTCTTAAATACGAGTAAATCGGAAAATAATTAATAATATGTAATATATTGCTAATAATAGTGATTTTAATTAAGATGAAAAAATACCTCAAATAATCGTTTACATAAAAAAATTAGGTGATTATTCCTGGGATTAAAATTTTAATATTTATTCACAAACCTTATGACACGTGTTGTTTGCATGTTGCTATTACATCGTTTATTTGGTCGATCAGCTGAATCTAAAACTCCACTTAGAGCAACTCGTCGGAAAATACCACCGTGTGCCTCCTTGACGTACGTCATCAACTGTCGCACGTCACAATAGAGATTGATATTCTCTTGAGCTTTTAGCTGCTTTGTAGAACCAATGAGACGAGTGACCAGGACCTTGAAGACGCAAGATATGATCTGCCCTTCGATACCGCGCGACCCGTAACCACCGGTATTGTATGACGTCGCGACACCGCTTCCGGTTGCGATGTTCCCGCCGCTTATACCTGAAGTACCGACTCCGCTTCCGCCGGTTCCAGAACCGATCATGCCAGCGCCGAAGTTCGTCGCGTACCCACTTTGAGATGCTACGTCTGGCGATTTTCCTGACATTCTTTTCTGATCTAAGAAAATGACAAAAAAACATGCTCTTTTTCTTTATCAATACAAAATAAAAAATCTATTTTTTTTATAGGACAAAGTTATCTCTAAGCTATTTTCTAAATTCTTTATTGAAGTGGAATCTCATCCTAAAGAATGAAAATTGAAATAAAAAAAGAGTGGATCAATTTTCAATCTTTAAGGATAAAATTTCATTCTTTTGAGTGAAATTCACTCTAAAGTTTTAGAGAGTACTTAAGTATGATAGAATTTAATTGTATGAAATTCGTATTTAATTTACTCACTAAGTGGTGATAGCAATGAACTCGGATCGACGCAGTATCCGACATATGCGTGAAAAAAGTCCAAGATTTCCGTCAACGGCTGCTCTCGAATCATCGTTCGTAAGAATCTCGAAAATTGACGGGAACTTGCGCGATGCAGTTTTGTCAGGATAGTTTGGCCTTGGGAACGACAAATATCAGCCTGAGGCCCGCGTACTCCGTCCAAGCAGCCGTGTGGACAGCCTAAATGCCTCAACACTCTGATCACGCAGTTCATGAGGAGATTGTGAGCAGTTGGCTTGCTCTTGCTCAAATCGTACCTATGTTCCTGATGTAATTCTGTTGGCGAATCCTGTTTCTTTCCTGTTTCCGACTTATTGTCGATTCCTGTACCAGATCCTGAAAGAAATAAAATTGACTTTGAAGTGAACGTAATTATATAATAACTTTTTTATAATAGTTTATTCTTGAGATAAGAATTCAATTTAATACTGAATAGTAGCGATTAATTACTTATTTTAAGTATTAAAATTCCTTGTCTTAATACTGAACAACAGTATTTTTAATACTCAAAATAAATAATTCACTACCATCCATGTTAAATTTTTTTAAAGAAAGAATGGGAAAAATAGAAATTACTTAAAGATATAAAATTGTTATTTAAAATATTACTGTATTTTATATAAAACATAATTATTTTAATTAATTTAATTTGCCTGCATTACTGCCGATGGCTTCCTCTCGGAGGCAATGTTTCATCACTCCCATGTCCATTAAAAGTTCTATCAAGTTCAACATAATCTCGCAAACTCGCGGTGTGCAGGAGACGTTATCTCGCAAAGCAACGAAGTGTATCGCCTAGATGACAAAAAGCGTGTGTATTTAATTTACAAAACTGAAAGAATGCAATATCACATGTATTTTTCAATTACCTTCAAGACGACTTGAAGATCAACATCACCTTCTTTGGTAATGTAACATGAGGAACCTGGAGCTTCTGGTATTTCGTCACTCATATAAGTGATATTAGAATCCGTTTGTGACCTCGTGAGACTGGGTTTCCTCTCAGAACACAAACGACCACCTTGAACGCTGATGACATCCAATTGACTGTCAATAGATCCCTAAAGAAGAAATTAGTACTTAAAGAAAATAAAAATTAAATGATAGTTATTACAACAATAATTTTAAAAATAATTAACAACCTTACTATACATATTAATTAAATTATATTCTGCATACAAGTAGGAAAATTAGGAAATAAATTTAAACATACTATTCTGACTTTATGTTATCGTGCGATCGTACTTTACAGAAAATCGCAGGTCTTTACCTGACGCTTCATGTAATCGGGGGATGGGGTTGGCGTGTGCTCCGTGACGGTGATAATAGGGTTCGGCACGGTATAGGACTGACTGTAAAACTGACTCTGCTTTCTCTCGACGCGAGTATCGCCGACGTACCTATAAAACAGCGTAAATCAGAAGTCTAATTCGATAGTGTTGTTTCAAATATCCTCATGCCACTTGCCAATGTGAGCCCTAGTCAAGCACTACGGTCTCGTCTTTATGATTTCGATCTACGATCGTGCGCCTGTTATTTCGTCGATACATGCACGATGATTTTTAATAACTTTTCGTATCAACGTTGCCCATACAATCATCTCAGTTTTTTACAAATTAAAAGATACTACATATTTAGAACAAAAAATATATGTTAAAAATAAATAAAGAAAAAAAGTTTTAGTTATAGTATAGTTTATAGAAATAATTATAGAAAAATAAATTAAACATTAAAATATCTGTATTGAATAAACATTAAAATCAATTAAATTTCTAGAAAATAGAAAATAAACTGTTTTCCCTCATCTTTATCACATTTATTAGAAAAAATTTAAAAATATTACAGTATCATATTTTAAATTGTTATATCAATTTATTTAAATTGAAACAGATGAAGCGAGATTTGTTCATTAAAAAACTAAAAATATATATGTCCGTAATAATAATTTTTAATTAAAAGATTAAAGGGCAACGTTATTTAACTTCTGATGTAAGAATCTCATTGTTTAACATGCATAAATATATAAAACACTAGGATGTTTCTACGTAATCATCTGATTTATATCTATTAGGATATGCTGGAATATAAATAACAGATTATAAAAGCAAATAAGGTGAAATTTATTAATTTAGATAATGGATTTTAATTAGTGCATGATATACCTTTAATAATAATGTAATATAAATTATATAAATTAAATGTTATAAAGTATGGATAATGAATAGTGCATGATATACTTTTAATAATGTAATATAAATTATATACATAAATTATATAAATTAAATATTATAAAGTAATATAATTAAAATAAAAGTTAAAATATAAATCAGAGTCAATAATTTTGAGAATTAAGAAATTATTATCTCACACATAAATGTTAAAAAGATGGAAAGAGAGAGAATAAGAAATATAATAATTTTATGTATAGAATTAATAAAATAGAAATTATCATCAAAGAATAAAAATTGTCACATAAAAATAATTATTAAAAAATTACTTAGGTAAGATTTGCCAGTGATATACGGAGCAGATTTAATAATGTGCCTCATGTGCCTTCATGGATTCTTGCCGATGACCCGATACGACTGAATTTCAATGTATTAAGGGATAAAAGTGCGCCCTACCGAAAGCAGAAAGCTCGTAAAAAAAGCGTGTGAACCGAAGCTGCAGAACGGACGTTCCTCCGAATGACGTTGATGACTTACCCTCCCGCGGTCAGCTCGTTAATCAAGCAGCTGAGCACGAGTTCGGGGTGAAAGGGCGAACGAGAGAGAGAAAAGAGACACACACAGAGAAAGACCATTACGCACAGGTATTACGATAGGCTTATCGATATTTAAGCGCTGAATTAATTGTCGGAGAATGTGAGCTCTATATTCTTGAACCATACATCAGACTAATTACATCTAGCTTTCAATATGTAACATAAATTACTTCAATCAAGATACATCGTTACTATTTTTAACAAAAAAAATGTATATTATACTGCATTTAATCCTATAAAATTTATACTATAAATCGGGGGATTACAATTAAATCTAAATGTAGCATTATCCGCCCGATTTATGGTCAAAAACATCGTTCAAGATCGTCAATGTTGGATAAACTATTTTAAATTTTTAATAATATAATTGAAAAAAATGTATTTGAACCAAAAATGTATTCGGTTATAAAAATAGTAAGAAAAATTTATTATATATACATACATATACATGCATATATGAGTATGTATAAGTATATATGTATTTATTATCCAACACTGGATTCTCTCCTATATCCGTAAAAAATTCTTGCTCTAAACGTTTATCTCTTATTGCATACAGTCTAAGAACAACTATATCTTCTTATCTATTATTATTATCACACTATTAAAATATAAATGTAATATTGTAACTTTTTAAACTAGTCTACAAAAATATGTTTAAATGTAAAAATAATCGTTTTATTGAGAATTAAAAACGTGAAATTATATGTGAAAACTGTGTTATTTGTATAGTAAATTAAACAAGTGTGTGTGTGTGTGTGTGTGTGTGTGTGTAATATAGTACAAAAATTATATAAGATAGAATATATATAACGATAAAACGCGTGTATTTACATGTGAATGAAGAAGATTGAAAGTTAAAGAAAGAAAAATCACGTATTGAATATTGTTGTGTGAACTTCTCTATTGTTTTCTTTTTCGAATAAAGTTAGCAGCACCTACCTTAAACTTGGCATACTTTTCCCTTTAATTAGATTTGTAGGATGCTTCATGTAATCGATGTCTTTTGCTTCAAAAATCTTTGAACCAGCCGAAGTTAGCCTAGTCGCAGTCAAATGATCTTCTCCAGTATCAAGACTTGTATGACGTTCCTAAGATAATCAGTGTTAAAATAAATATTAGAATAATATTTTAACTACAAGTTTTTTAATTTTTAGGATTTAAAAAGACAGTTAAAGAATATTACAAAAATTAATAAATTTTCAGATAAATTTGATTATAATTTGTACGAAAATAAAATAAAATACTTAAAGCTAGCTAGATATAGATCCGAAAATAAATTTTATTGGACAATCAAAATGATTTATGTAAAACGCTCAAATTTATTGCTGAAAATATTGAAATTTTTTATAGCGTTGCTCATCATACTTGAGTTTCTTACATAATTATTTTGGCGGTCTAACAAAATTATTTTCAAATTTGTGTGTATCTTAGATTTTTAAATATTTTAGCAAAATTATTTTTTTTGTGTTATTATTATCAAGCAACTAAAACATCTGATCATTTACCTGCTCGAACAACATTTTGGGTTCTTCTTGCCCAATCTTCTCAAGTGCCTTCTCTGATTTTGAAAGAAGTTTTGTTTCTACAAAGGCCTTGAGATCGGCCATCTTCATACGCTTTTTCGTCTTCTCGCTGGCGCGCCTGGTATGTCTCGATTCGCTTTCGTGGGCTTCGTGTATAATTCTGAAAATGTGACCAAGTCTACACAGAAGAAAGAAAGGATCTTGTCTTGAAATAGCAAAAATTATCACGAATACGTACCCGCTGTCAAAGAAGCATCGCGTGTGTCGGGCACCTCTATGAAGTCCTTCATTACATCCTTCTTTTTACTCTCGGGACTCTGATAAATTGAGACTTCGATTTTCGGAATAGGCAAGGAGTTACTTCGACGACGCGGCATCTGCTGCACTGAAGTTTCTTCGTTGATTCTTCGTAGCCTACGATACATATGGAAAACTATATTATTTATATTATTTATTCAAACAATTACATTCCAACGTAATTGTATTCTTTTAGATTTGTATTTTTAGATATAGTAAAAAGAGAGACATAAACGTAGAAAATTTTACTGTTATTTTACTATCTTTATCTATATTTTTATATTTGTCAAAATCATTTTATTTTAATATTTATATTAAATATTTTGTGTACTATATAAAACAATCAGTATACTATGTGTTGATTTTTGACAAAGTAATAGATTTCAATTCATAAATAACTAACCGATAATAAAAAAATTGAAGAGCCCAGTGAACACCTTCTTCCTGCCATTGAGGCACAAACAGACATCTCAAAGTAGCTACGTCTAAAAAGGTTGCCGCACGAACGTCAGAATCGACGAATGTAGAGCCTGTAGTATGCTCGGTTGTGTCAGCAGATTGGCGTTGTACTGAGAAACTTCCGCGCGTTTTCGAAGTCTCCTGCGTTTCTTTCTCTGTTTTCGAAATTTTCTCCTCTTTCTCCTTATCCATGCCTCTAATCAGGAAGATATTTAGAAATAAAAGTGTATTTTTAATAATTACAAATTTAATTTGATGACCAAATGAATATAATAATAATATACGTAATAAATAATTATGAAATTTAACTGACCCGGTTTTCGTAGCTTTTCTATGATACTGTTTGCATGTGTCCAATCCAGACATTGCTGCAACCTGTTCTATCGTGAACTGTTCTATCGTAGATCTCGAGGAGGTTGTCCTACCCATCGCAACGTGAAAGATACTGGCTTCGCCCTGTGGTAGCCATAAAAATATTATTTGCTCTGCGCTCAATCTTGAAATATTACCTCGTGTAACTCACTGCGAATATGGTGGAAACTTCTTTTACCCCATCGAGCATTCTCTCCGATTCACTTAAAGATGGTAATCTGAATATTACCTAGTAAATAAAATATACATCATTTGTCAAATAATTTTTAATTAATGTTCATCGCAATAATAAATTTACCACGTGCTCGTCTTCTGCACCAGAGCTTTCTTCAGGAATTGTTTCCGGAAAAACCGTGTCTTTTGGTGACGTCAGCCAAATACCCTGTTGCTGTCATTATTTTTATAAAATAACTTTTTGTTTATAATTACAAAATCTTGATAACATTTATCTTACTGGATTGTAAACTTACATCTTCGTCAATTGATTTTGAAGGTGGTTGAACGCTTTGCTCTGAAGTCGATTGACTAGGTGGACTTTCGACATCTAAACAATAAAATTAAAGAGAAGAATAACAACATAAATTAAAAATCAAATAAAAATTAAATATAATATTCAATAAGCAATATTATTAAATATTAATAAATATTTTAAATCTATTTTTTTTTGTTGAACCCCCTGCACAGTTTATCTTTCCTTCTTTTCTGTTCACGTTGGAGAGATAAAAGACAAAAGATGAACTGTGCAAGAAATTTAATTAGAAAGAACAGGTCTCTTATTATATAACACTGTGTGACCGATTTCAACTTTTAAAATTTTCCAAAGGGCGCGTGGGTTTGATTGTGTCGGGAACACGGCCCACAATCATTTTTCCAAGAGATTTGGTAAAGTTAAATCGTAGAAGAATGGGGCATAAATTTGAAGTTATTAATTTCGAGGAGTACCAGTTGCGCTATTCTCATGGTTTTGAGATCAAATATTATCACAAATACGTACACGCACATACATACACATACTCACACTCACACTTATGCACGCGAGCGCGAACTTTGTTTTGCAAATACATGAGATAGCATTAGATAGTAGGATCTGTGAAGCAGGCACGACATTCTGTCGATATCAAAAAAATTACAACAGTTCCAGTAGCACTTTTCATAGTTCTACAATTCTACCTAGAAATAAAAAATAGTTCCGCAGTTTTTATATGAAAAAACTAAAATTGGAAATATGGCGTGCTAACTACGCGAATCTGGCAGGTCAGATTTCCTCTAAAGTACGAGAAAAAAATTAATATTTGCACTTTTAGCAACAGTTCCCGATAGTTCTACTAAAAATCAACTAAGTTATGCATTTTCAAAATAAAATAACAACATTTAACAATTTTTATACATCCTATATATAGAAAATGGCATAAAACTTCTAGAAAAAGTGACGTGCTGACTATTTCTATCAGTTTCAACGGCAGTTCTCGTTAATTCTCACAGAGTTCTATGCAATACAATCATTTATAAGTAGAGTTCCGGCCTCTAAATATTTTTAATCAATTTTTTAATACATGAGACCAGCACGACACTTGTAGAAAAAGTGACTCAGACCAATACTTGAGGTATTGACTATTTACCGCATGCAAAAACGTTAAGGTATAGGGCACGCGTGATGAAAAAAATATTAACATGCGCGTATATTTGTTATCATATATATTTGACCTCAAATCGCGCTACCTGTATTCCTCAAAATTCATAACTATAAATTGATTCCCCATTTTTGTACGATCTAACTTTGCCAAATTCCTTGGGGAAATGGTAGTGGGCCGTGCCCTCGACATAACCAAACCCACGCGCCCTTTGGAAAATTTTTGTGGTCACACAGTGTAATTTATAATGAGAGACATGTACTATAAATATATAGAATTCTATTTAATTAATCACAAAGTGCGACTCACTTCCTCCAACAAAAACGTCATCTGACAACATGTGATGCTTGGCAGATTTGAAGGATTGGCTCCAATAAATGCGAGGTTTAGATCGACAATGCGCTGTGAAACAAGGTGCATCCGGATGGCGGCATTCGTACATGGCGGACCATATTTTTAGGCCGTTTTCTAATCGTAAATTCGTCTTGAAGTCAATGTCCTTTAGGTGATTGCACAGAGGTGCGAATAGATAGATGAAAAGCTAGAAAGACAGAATTTATTATTTTCGTAATCTAATTATAAATCACGTAGAAAAGTAAGACAATACAGCAAATAACTTACAGTCATGGTAGGTATCGGAAACAAATAGAAAAAAGGATTTGACGGATCCGCCTCGTTTTCCGCGCATTCTTCAGCTGAATCCAGAAATATCCAGTGAAGAATGTAAAGAAGAGTTGTTTCCATTGTGCCAAGAGTTTGAAAATCTTTCCTAAAAGATTAACGACGACAGTTGCATGAAAAATCAAGGAAGTAGCTTGGAGATTATATGCTACTCAAATGTGACTCACCTATTGTGCAAGAGACTAGCCGTAGCATGGAGAACATAAGGAAGAGCGGCTTGAATTAAACGCCAGCGTGGTACGTTTCTCAATATCTCGCTTAATGAGGGTGTCAAATCATTATGAAGATCCTGCACTAAAACCCTTTCAAGGCACTATAAAAGAAAGAAATGCTTTGATAGAGACTTTAGCATTCTTTAAACTCGTCGATTAATGTATCAAAATAGTTACGTGTTTAATATGTAATACCAACATTCGTTAAACAATTATAATCAATAATTGCATTTGGAGATTATTATATTTTTCATAATTTTTAGAAAATACATATACTGACCGTGCATGCTTCCTTCATTTCCTATGCGAGCATTTTGAAAATAAATAAACAATATTAATAAAAAAATAACGAAATTAACATGAAATAATGCAAAATATTATTAACAGGATAAATGAATAAAACAGTAATTTTGATAACAAGCGTCATTAAATGTAATGTTATTGTACTTAATAAATAATAATTATATAATTGTATAATACACAAATTATACTTAATTATACAGACATAGACATATTTAATGTTAAAACAATTTATATGAACTAACTTTTAATGTATCATTATAAATATTATTATAAACTCTAGTCTAAAAATTAATAATTTTAGGATAATCAATCTGGGTTAAAATCAAAATAGTAGTATATGGTATACATTTTTTTAACGTTAAACGTAATTTAAGTATCCATTATATTGTAATTTCATTTTAGATTAGCTGAAGAATGACTTCATAACGTGGTTTTATACTCTTTTTGTCTCATTACAAAAGGAGAACAAGTATCATATGTAAGAAATGCGAAGATGATAAAATCACAGAATATAATACATCAGACATAGAAAGCAGTCTTGTGTGCAAGCTCGCAGGCAGAGATATTAAATCCCAACTTACATGATGGCCTGGCGCGCGCTGACAGAACTGCAGGTGACACATGGAGGCGGCCGCGTGGAGAGGATATTTTGTTAGTGCGAAAGCAAGTATTGCATAACAACTGATAGGTGAAAACAATTAACTGTATGCATTGTAATCTCCAATTGCTCTTACATAAAATCCGTAAAACATATAGGAACCAATATATTGTATATAAATTCTTAAAATTTAACACAAATTAACTTTGCTGGTTTGTTCTGATCAGTTTGACACAAAATGCAATTTAAAAAAATTTTATTTAAAAACTTGTTACTCTGATATTTTTGACGATTTCTTTTGTTAACGTAAAACCTTTTTTCGTAAACATTTTTATTTTTATTTTTTAGAGCTTTTTAATTATATTAACTCAAACAATGTTATATATATAATCGTAATAAACTTGAATAAACCAGCAGAGTTAAAGATATGAGGTAGCTATAGGAAAAAAATATATCCACCGAGTATATACAAGAAACTATTGTGCTCTTCTTTAACTTAAAAAGAAGATATTAATGCAATTGATGTACATTATAAGCCCTGAAATATTCCATGGGTTATTACCTGTAAATAGCTTGGTAAATATATATATGTACATAATGAAGAGCAAAATATATAAAATAGTGAATCATATTTTACGTCGTTTTTGAAAGATCAATAATAAACGACGCGTTGCATACACTGAGAAAAAATATTCTAAATTTTAATAAATATTTATTTGAATAGTATCAACTAAACATTTACTTACAATAAATAAATATTCAAATTAATCATTCTTGCAATAAATAAATATATCTTTATATTTAATAAATATTAGTTTATTTAATATACACTATATTTAAACAAACTATTTATTAATATTTTGTATTAATTTTTTTTCAGTGTTACAATCTTTATAAAACATTGTCATCCAAAATATACTAAAAACACGAAATAGAATAAATTCACGTTGATAGACATATGAAGCAAGCTCTGAACAAAAAGCATACAACTATTTCGGCAGAGACGACTATGAAAAGCAGAATCGGCAGAGAAATGGAAGTTTTTTTTTTATATATAATAGAGCAAAAGTGATTTTATATTCACAGAAATATCAGACTAATCGATGTCTTGGAATCAATAATATTGGAAACATATTAACGACTATATTAATATTATAAGGAAAGATACGACCGCAAATATTTTGTTTAACTAATCGTTTTGACTTGGTCGCAGTATTGAATTTTTACGTTTTATAATTATAAATTAAATCCTTTTAATAATAGCACAATTTTTACATTGCTTTTTTTTACGACCTAAGAAATATTTAGATTATTGAATTAATTGTTACCATGCAAGATGCTTCGTGAAGTTTTCCTAATTTAGCTCGAATGAATGGCCTGAAAAATAAAATAGATTAGACGCTTCATTTAAGATAAATATGAGTACATCATTATTTTCTTGTGTGAAAAATAATAAAAAATTGTAATCGGCTGACCTTATAAGACGCCAAAGGAACATTTGAACTGGAATAGGCAAAGGATATTCCTGCGTTCCCCCATCCACGGACCGCCGTTTATCCATGATTGCTCCAAATATCACTAAAATAATATCGTGTATGATGAGTAACTCGATTCAATCAAACGTGGTAATAATTAGAGTACAATCGTTGGTGCTGCCACCGCTACCACGTGTCTCACCTCACAGAACAGATCCTTCCAACTTCAGCCGCTAATATGCCTACGTCTTGCACACACCCTTTGTAGAGTCAACAACACTCCATCACAGCCAGAGTGGATCAATTCCCTTTGGGATTGGGGAATGTCAGAGCCGTATTCACGTAAGAACCAAGAGTGAAGATAAAAAACAATCTGGTTTTCCTGTATAAAATTCACATGCTCTTCTCTCTTTTATGAATAAAATTCAACGCCACTAAAAGCGCCGATTATCGCGCAATATTATCGTCGCGCGTTGGACGCAGCCCCCGGAAAACGCCGACGCCGGGCATGACGTTATCGAAGGGTAGCGCCGCACCGAGAAGAGAGAGTATCACGTGCCACTCGCCCTAGTAACACACTTCCGTCATTCCCTGTGGATACCCTGCGCGACGCGGGTATGCACCCCGGCGCTGGGATAGCGTGTAACTGAAGGGACGTGGTCTACGCGCTCACACGTCCTCGCGAAAAGGATGGTGAATGCGCGTGCGACTCTCGGAAAATCCAATGCGCCGGTCGTTTCATCGATCAGCCCAGGAATCTGCTGCTGGACCACCCCTACGGGAGGCAAACCACCCCTCGCATCGCGCCACGTTGTACCGCGCCGCGCCACGTTCCTATCAACCCATTTACCCACCTAGTCCATCTAGCCATTTACTTGAGCAGTACCTGATATAACGATGGGCGAGGCCATCTTCCTGTAGAGCAATGACTGGCGAAGAACGCGCAGTTCTTTCTCGTAATTTACCCTTCATTGCAGGGTGTGTACCATTAGATTATGATAAATCGATCAGGGGTATACCAATTGATAATTTATTTTTCACCCTGAGGTAAAGCAGCTTTTGTTTCCAAAATTGTATTAAAGCTAAGATGTAAAGTATATAATATGAGTAAAAAAATTAAGAAGTTATTAAAAACAACAGATATTTAAATGACATATTGACATAGAACAATATATTCTCGGATATCATATTTAAGACTAAATAATGAGTCTGCTTTAAAATCGTCTCCCATCGCTTACCGTTGCTTCACCCCATTGCGTAATATCTTCATACAGAGAGAATGATTTTGCTTTATTTGAAAATATTGTTAGAGGATTAAAAAGTTTAAGTAATGCAGATTTTGTTAGATGTAAAAAATTTTATTGGATCAAAATAAATTATGTAAGAAACTGAAAATAGTTTTAACAAAAAGTTTTAACATTCTAACAACTAATTTGAGCATTCTTTCTAATTACTTTAATAATCCAACAAAATTATTTTCAAATCTGTACTTAATTAAATTTGTTAGTATTTTAGCAAAATCATTCTTTCCGCGGAGTATCTTCATGTGTGTCAAGATGCTCTTCGGTAAGTCTTTTGTGTTGAGAAAATTTTCGATATCCTTTAACGTCATATCCAACTCAAACACGATTTCTCGTGCATGCGTCACTACTTTGCCTGTTTCAGAGTCTCTTCAAGATTCATCGGACTGATTTCTATGCAAATTTCTATGTTATCGCCTATTTACATAATTGCTTCTTCACTAATGATTCTTCTAATGGTAAACGTCGCGTCACAACTCTTTTTCACCAAGATGAAGAATTTTTATAAACTCTAGAAAATGTTCTCACACAATCTACGTTTTCGCTGTTTTGTGAGAATTTTATAATAAATTAGCGAAACCATTGTCACTATGTTTCCATCGTTTTTCTTTATTAACCTTTTTGATACGCTCTTGTAAACAATTGATTGTTTTTTGTAGAATTATCTGCAGACTCTTTTGTCAAAAGAAATAGGAGTCATATTCTCATGAAAAATTTTGGTCGAATCTTTGGATTTATTCAGATCCTGGCTGTATATATTTATAAATTAAAACATTTAGTCTTTTAAGCAAGCTATTCTTATTTTCTGACGATTCGGACAATTTAGTTGGAATACAATTATCAGCGCAAATATTTGTTATCTATTCTATCTGTTTTATAACATTTATTAAAACGAACAAAAGTGATGTGGATTTAAAATGCAACAATTTTTGCTATTTAATACGTCGCTTGTTAAACACTTTTGTAAACAAATGTCGAAATTTTATTTGGTGTTACAATTATTTTGATTAAATGAGAAGTTTTTCTTAATGTTTCTGGCAATATCAAACTAGGACATTTCAGTCATATGTACTTAACTCGCCTATCGATTCTTTTCCATTACCAGAATGTCTAGCTCTCACAAGAGAGAAAATATCGACAGATATCTGGAAAAGATCTTAATGAAACTAATTTTCGACTTCTAGAAATAGCTTGATCTATAGCATTTATCTGATTTTTATCCAGAGATTTTCTATCCAAACGGATGAAAAACTAAAGATCATACATTTTTTTTATTTTAAGAGAGCGTGTGCAATCCTTAACAGAATCTATTTCCGCATAATTAGACATACTACTATGAGATTTAAAGGGAAGCTCTCTCTCTCTCTCTCTCATTTGGATAAATGTCTCGATTCGTCGAACAAATAAAATCCTACGTCATGTTGTGGATAATTACGATTGTCGTACAGAACAGAACCATTTCTTTCTCGTGCAATCCAGGCGAATATACCGTCTTTTTTGTAATTTCGAAAGAGGTTCATTTTCTTTCTAATTCCGTAAATTGATTAAATATTTCACAATATCGACAACCGGGCAATTGTTGTAAAGCTTGGATTTTTGCGCGATATTAGAACGTCGATATTCTGCCAACAAATCATTGATTTGCGATTTAGATTCATATATGAAAACTTTCTCACGATTTCTTCCCTGTTAATACCACTAGGCTTGCATTGCATTTGAAGGAATATACTAAGGTTTTATTTTGTTTCAAATATTTGTAAATTTTTTAATAGCTCCTCTATAAAGATAAATTTTATTTTTCATTATTAAGGGGATCCTAAAGACAATTAATCATATTGGAAATAGCACTTACACAAAGACGATTACGTGTCAATGGACACATCACTACATCAATATCTTACTCACGCACGCCACACATATACGTAGATCTTTGTATCGTAATTATGTTTTAATTAAACACATCTAAATCTAATTTTAAGAACTCCACGCTGTTTCTTCATGCAAACTACATGCCTGTAGACTACTATTTCTTAAGTACATATTGCGCAGCATTTATATAAAACAAATGTTGTTACGACGTGCAACGACGTGACAGCTCTGGAACGCCATATTGGACTAAAAAATGGTAAAGAAGAACAATAACTTTTTAATAGGCGGTTTTTTTAGTACAGAAATTACGATTTGAACCTATCTTCTGCAATCGACCTCTCTCGAAACTTTAATTGTTAATAACTTTTAAACTAGAGGTGTGCAAACGAAAAATCGATGTGTTTCGGAATGTGCAAACCAAAATCTATCGATTGAGACCTTTTCGAACCCATTTGCTCGATGTTAGTATGAAGTTAGCACTCCCAAAATTAATTTTTAAATATTTTTTAATCTAAAGATGTGCAAACGAAAATTCAAAGTGTGCCTAAATGTGCAAACGATGTGCAATCGAATGAATTGTATAAACTTTATTTTTTCAAAGGTTGAGGGGCCAATTTCACACGAGTATGAAACGTAACAATTCATTGCATCATGTTGTTATTGTATTAAACTGTCTGTACTACATAATATTTTTATATAGGAATTTTTGTACTTATGTTGATTGAAATAAAAATTTTAGTACTTTCCTGGAAAAAACTTAACTCTTTACTTACATAAATCTTTATTATCAGATGCTCAAATATCGTAATATTGTGGTTTAAAAAGTTAAATTATAATTATAAAAAATATCACAATATTATTTTCTTTCTAAAATACATACTTCAAGTATTGTAACCTAGGATATTTTTATTTATTCATATAAAAATTATGAATTTTTAATTGATATCACATTTTTCAAGATTCTATTTGTTTAAATATAAACATAATTTTTAAAATAGCTAAAACCGGTTTTTTTTTCACAGACTGATTATTTTGAGAGTTTGATTATAATAGATGTTTTAAGATATTTTCTTCGATGTAAAATCAATTTTAAATCTAGTAAGAAATGTTTACTTAGAAGATTATTCTGTATAAATGACCTCAATCATAATTAATATATATCAATTAAACAGAATTGCGCATACATTGATTAGATCACTGCATGCACACGCACACACATGAGATTAAATTATAAATTTATCCATTAATAATAGATAGCAAAATGGAGGGGGGGGACTGAATTTTTTTACCTTACGAAACATCACACAGTAATTAAATTTTATACAAATTAAATAAAATAGTGTTTATAGAAAACATGTATTTTAACTTGTAATATTTAGCCTCAACCAACTACGACGATAGTTCATTTTATTTTACGTATCTAAATAAATTATTCCATGTTTTAAAAACTTATATAGAAAATACGAACTTCTATAATGATGAAAAGTACAACACAATCTTAATAATACTTACATAACATAATTAATTCAAAAACTGTATATTATAAAAAAACGATTGATTGCTAAATTCAGGGAGCGCTATCTATTAAGTTGTTATGATGAAAGAAGACTACTTAATTTTTACATCATGAGTGTTATTATGTTATTTTACCCCTCTCTCTCTCTCTTTTTCTGACTACGTTCAAATAGCTCTCTGAATCATTATGTCCTTATTTTATATGTTATTAGATGTGAAATATCCAATTATTATACGTTTATTATAACGATAAAGATTATTGAGCAACTATTTACCAAAACTGTCGCTATTAAAAAAACGTTTTAGTTTAACATTTATACCACTTATTGTTCCGCAAACGTTTGACCTCAAATGAGATAAGAAAACCTAAAAATAAAAGACTTATGGGGAAATCATGTTTTTATGAAATCCTAGAGAGTTGTATAAAAAGGAAACCCTCGGACAGTAAGAGTATAGTTTTTCCAGTTTTTCACAAGCAAATAGTACAGTCTTATCCGAAAAGTGAAGTAAGTAGTACATTTATAAGAATGACTATATACAACAATGAAAGACAAATAAATTATTCTATTAGAAATAATAACTTTCGCTTTTACAATTGAATAATAGTTAGCTATATGTTATATTATATTATGCCATTATCATTCGAATACTTATATAAACATGTTTCAAGACGTAAAAGACGTTTCATTCTGTAAAAGGACTAACGATTGACTATCCGAATGTAAACTTTTTTTTTACTCCTGTTAAAAGAAAGTACAGTAGCTGGAATGGAAAAATTCAATACGGCAGAAATCTGTACTTATTATAAAAGATCGATAAAATTAATTTTATTTGCGACGAAAATTAATCTTTATTCTATTTTCCTGATTTTATAAAAATGCAGTGCTACAACTATTATTACATTCAAAGATTTAAGTCTTTTATTATGTTACAAGTATTTTATGAACTACAGCGTGCGTTTATTTCAATCTAAATTCGAGTTCTTATTCCATTTATACCCATCGCCTCTAATTTTAATTTTACGAAATTTAACAAACAATTAAATGAATACCAATGAGAACATTCCGTAACAGTCAAGCTTATAGATCTTGGGTGCTTCTGTATAATTGCATATGAATTTATATACTATGTATATAGATTCTTAATTGTGCGCCGAATCTTCTTCAGACTTGAAACGCAACACTATCGAACTAGTGCGCACAATTAAGAATCTACAAACGTAGTATATAAATTCACATGTAATTATATATAGGGTGCGTTCCACTTGGCGCTCACAACGCTTGCGACCGTTATTTGTCCTTGTTTAATATTTAATAAACAACAAGGATGAAATGATGAGCGTTGCGAGCGTCAAGTGGAACGCACCTATATAGAAGCACCAAAGATTTAACTTGATCATTACGGCATGTTCTCATCGGTATTCATTTGGTTTAAATTCTCACGGTCCAATAAAATTTGATATTTGTTAACAAATAATGTCTTTTAGTGAAACTTTTCTCGTGTGATCAAGTTCTCTTATTTAAGTCATCGAATAAATACGTTTGGCAAATTTTTAGGAAGAATTACAATAATGTTATTTGTTTTTTATTGC
Source organism: Cyphomyrmex costatus (assembly GCF_001594065.2). Lineage (NCBI taxonomy): Eukaryota > Metazoa > Arthropoda > Insecta > Hymenoptera > Formicidae > Cyphomyrmex > Cyphomyrmex costatus. The sequence continues at coordinate 1,787,200 of NW_017280167.1, forward strand.
TACATACATTTTTAGCAGTATGTGTTTGTATACACAGTGGAAAAAAATAAATAGTAGTAACTGTAACCTATTTTAAATAGAAATAAATTTCATATTCTCTCCATTACATTTTATATCATAAAATAAAAGATTTCAAATCTCAAGAACATCGGGATTTCCGGAGTAGAGTAGTATTCTGCGTCAACCATGTTTATTATGATGCGTAGAGTCACGTCTCCATTAATGCCATATACTCCACTTTCGTTGCATTATTTACATCTCCTGACTACATTTCAAATGCGAGAATTTCTCAGAGGATGGAACGTATCACTAATTTTACTATCGAAAAGAATTTGACCCGTTAAAGCAAAGGATATATTTTGCTCTGCTCACACTGGAGTTCGTATTTTAATAATGATGTAATTGTCACTATTTCAGGTAATAACAGTCGACTCAAAAATTACTTGATACAATGAAGATGCGCAGTAATTTCTACAATAGTAGCCTTATTTACTCCGTTATGTGGATTTCGTCGACTTATCTGCTATTCATCCTCTCGTTATCGGCAACAACTACTGCCGGTACGTTTTTTACACTTTTATTTTTTGGCGTTTTATTATTTACTTTTTGTTAATTAACTTGTTTCCGACCAATATGTACGCAAATAAAAGCGTAAAAGGTAAATAAAACTGTTATGATAAAATACACTTTAAATGTAAATAGACAATTTTATTGTGCATTTTAGTTTGTGCAGTTGAATTTAATTACAGAACTTGTAAATATTAGACTTTGCTAATTGCTTTAAAAAATTGAAGTAAAGAATTCACTCCTAGCTTATGAGTGCTTGCATTGAAATTCGAGAATATCTTCTCTTTGCAATCAGTCTAACTTATTAATGGCAAAATAATTTTATAAAAAGCAGTTTTTATTTTTTATTGTATTATTTTTTTCTATGAGCTTTGTGACATTATAAAAATTTTAATTGTAGAAAGTTTAACAGATGTTTTATGGCGACAGCGTGAAAATACGGAATAATTATTAATTATTGCTTAAAATAAGCAATGATTAGATGACTTAAAATAAAGCTGAAACATTCAATTTTTCGATATAATCATGCAGTAAATATATTTATATATAGTAAAAATCTATTACGCACGATTTAACACTGTATGTGCTGTTATATCTTTAGTCGCCATTTAATTATTTTTCCATTATTCTTACGTCTCGTATTAACTGTGTTTATACAAAAGTCGAATTTTATCTGAATTTATAAACTGAATGATTTGCAGAGCCAGCCGTTGATGAGAATGGCATCGGGCTGACGATTAACATAAATAAAGCGTACTCGCATTTCAACCGTATCGGCAAACAACAATCTAGGTGTGAAATATGTTGCACCCAGGTATATATACATATTTGTAATATATATATATTTACTATATATAAAATTACACACCACTTTATATAAAGCATATTTAATGTAAATTAAAAACTGTCGGTAATGAAAATGTTCAAAACAAGTAGAACAAAAGAGGGATAAGATAAGAAGCTAATTTAATAAGTCAATCAATAGCCTTTAACGATCGAGCTGGATCTTAGGTGCCGTTACAATTCCGTGTAAATTTATATACTACGTATGTAGATTCTGAAATCAGCGCCAAAAATTTTTTTCAGACATAATTTAACACTTTTTAGTTCATTTAAATTTTATTACTTTGTATTCATAGATTTATAATTTGCACTTGAATAGTAAACTGAGAAGTTCAATGGAATCTGTACGCTAATAACATTTCAACAGTCACATCTTGTCATTCATGTATTTTATTTATGTGTTAATCAATGTATTTTTAAATAACAAAAATTATATACATGGATTTCTTTTTCATATAAAAAGTAGTCTTGATTTTCGATACTTTTTGCATAAAAAAATAAATTTACAAATACTGAAAGATTCAATGTGTTTATGATAGTCCTCATGCCGAGTCTACTGCGATGGTAATTGCGAGTGCTGGAATCCTTGTCTCGCCATAGCGTGTTCGCCAGGCTACACATGCGTGTCACAACCCTCAACGTGTCCTACACCGCCTTGTAATTTAGTAGCTACCTGTAGGCCAACACCTACTTCAGACTAATTCTTGTAAACCATCAATTTACCGCAGCTATTTTCTTTGCAAAATGTCAAGTAAATTAATTTATCTTCGATTGTATAGCTGCCTGCACAGAGTATATCGATTTATTTGTGTAAAACTTTAAACACAATAAAGAAAATAAAAAAAAAACATTTACTGTCTTACAAAATCATTATTTATACTTTCTTACAAAAACAACTTCAATATGCCAGTTTCCGAAATCGTTAGGAACCGATCGTACATATACTTATTTTGAATGATTTTTATTTGCTAACACTGTAATACCAGTTTTTTTTATTATGAGTTCAGATAGACATCCTGAATTTACGAATTGTTAACCGAGAATAACAATAATTCATATACTCGCTATAAATACTTTGAAGTCTAATTTTAGTCAATTAGAAAAAATAATTTTATTACCTGATCAATCAAAGAATGCTTCAAAGTATTTGAAGCATATATTGTCTGTACCTCGAGAATATTAATCATGCGCAATATTATATCTATTATAGAGAATGGTCGTGTCTGTTCTACTACTTAATGTAAAAAATAAATATTTGTGCAGTTTCGGGAAACCAGCCCCGATGATTTTGATCTTACATATAGTAATCAAAATCATGATCTGAGAGACATCCAACAGGTTTTTAGCCGTTGCTCGTTATTCACATAGGTAATTGGTCTATATTTCGGGGACTGCATATTTATTATGATTTGTTCTTTATTTTTATGACAAATATATAGGTCAATTCTAAATAGAATTGTAAAACTTATAATTTATTCTCCTAAAACTTGTAAAAACTTATGACTATTATTTTTATTTTATACGTATATATACATATATCATAAGATTTACGATTATTCGTAACGATTTCTCATAAATCTTATGACTAGCAAGAAGCTGTCCGTAAGGACATTGTATAAAGGAACTTAAAAGTACTTATCAAGAGACACGGTAGTGTCTCGCGCCAAGTAAACGCGAAGCGCGAGATTGCACCGTGTATCTTTACGCGAGTCGATGAGTTCCGTGTACCCGAGATTATCGGATCTCACAATAAATGGCTGAATTTATCAACTTTTAAATAGTCTTAATTTAGTTTTATTGTTTAAATTATATTATAAATATGTTTTTATTGTCTACGTACCCTACGAAGGAAGATATCTCGATGTGAAGTTGAAATGTTGAAAATTTTGACATCGGAAATATTGTCCGTTTCACGTTTTAAACGACAGACGGCGTTTGTCGAAAATGTTGTCCGTTTCACGTTTTAAACGGCAGACGGCGCTTGCTAGCATATTTTATTTTATATCGATTAGCTGTCAACATAATGACATTAGATAGATAAAAATCAGCGATGGCAAAGGAGGATTTTTGTATCCTGTTAAAGTAGTCAATGTCTTGAAAGTTCACGGAAAAAGTGTTCGAGAGTCGATTTCTATAGGCATGTTTTGAACTGTACTGTCGCCTCTCAAGCCATGCCGAAGAGGATAACGAACGCGAAAATCGCATGTCTAGACTTCTCGTTGCAAAAAAGCTGATTTGGAAAGAATTGCTAAAGCTACAGGTGTGCAATTTCTAATTTCGCTAACCAACATAGAAGGAGAGGAGAGTTTTGATGTCAGTTTTATATAAATTCTCACGGAATTATAATTAGTACCTAAGATACAGCTCGATCGTTAAAGGCATTTTATTGGTTGTGTTTCTCACGGTCTTATAAGATTTAATATTTAAATATTGTTTCTTTTTTATTTTAAGGCCGAAGGCACGCACAGTGAGATTTATTATTATATTAGAGCTTTGTGAGCTCTATTATTATATTTTATTATATTTTTTTCTTTATATATTTTATATAGAGATTTATAAGAAATATTTACAAAATGCGTGATATCTCAACAAAATTACCTTTTAAAAAAAAAGGAAGAAAGGCGCCAAATTTTTTGTACTTTTACTTTTTGAAATAAAGTATAGATATGTTATATATGTGACAAGAAAACATATTCCTTTCACAATTAGCGCAATCTAAAAAGATTTTATTTTATTTTGTGAGGCAAACACGCACACTTGGCGCCTCTTCTTCCTTTTTTTAAAAAGGTAATTTTGTTGAGATAAGTCTTACAAGAATATGTTGCAATTCTTACGATTCTTCATAGAATTTAGGTAATAGTTAACAGTTTTAGAATTCCGTGAAGTTAGCACCCAACTTTTACGAAACTAAATTTTGTTAGATGTTTTTTATATGATTTTTTTTAATTGTTGTAATAATTATTTCGTTTATAATTGGAAAAATTACTTGAAGAAAATGAGCAGTAATTTCTGCAACGATGGATTTTCCCACTCTACTAAATTGATATCGTTGATTTGTCTACCGCTTGTCCTCTCACAATCGACATCGATCATCGCCGGTATGTGTCCTCTATTTTTTTTTCAGCTCTTTTCATTAATTTTTATAAAGAAACACATCGAAGTTATCTTTTGATTCTTATAAACTTTTAACAATATTGTTTTCTAGATTAAAATAAAAGACACGTATTTTTTTATAAGGACTTAATTACAATTTAAATCCAAATATCTTTTTAAAAAAAATTGGTTATTTTCTTTCGACTTATATATGGAAGAGTTACAGTTTTACGTTTTATAACAATGTGGTAACAATGTTGCAATTTTTTATGACTGTAATGATGACTAACTAAACGCTTACGAAACATTTAAAACGCTAAAATAATTTTAGCCTCTTAAGCGTTTATTTAGTTGTCATTATAGTCATAAAAAATTGCGACATTGTTACCACATTGTTATAAAACGTAAAACTGTAACTCTTCCATATATAAGTCGAAAAAAAATAACCAATTTTTTTTAAAAAGATATTTGGATTTAAGTCCTTATAAAAAAATACGTGTCTTTTATTTTAATCTAGAAAACAATATTGTTAAAAGTTTACAAGAATCAAAAGATAACTTCGATGTGTGTTTCTTTATAAAAATTAATGGAAAGTTGAAAAAAAAATAGAGGACACATACCGGCGATGATCGATGTCGATTGTGAGAGGACAAGCAGTAGACAAATCAACGATATCAATTTAGTAGAGTGGGAAAATCCATCGTTGCAGAAATTACTGCTCATTTTCTTCAAGTAATTTTTCCAATTATAAACGAAATAATTATTACAACAATTAAAAAAAATCATATAAAAAACATCTAACAAAATTTAGTTTCGTAAAAGTTGGGTGCTAACTTCACGGAATTCTAAAACTGTTAACTATTACCTAAATTCTATGAAGAATCGTAAGAATTGCAACATATTCTTGTAAGACTTATAAGTACTTTTATATATTATATTAATTATGTATATGTTAATTATGTCTGAATAAATGATATTGAAGAATTCAGATTTATTCAATTAGACAAAATTTATTGAAGGAATTAAACGCCTATAACGGTCAAAGCTGGATCAAAGTGCTAATAATAAGTATGAGTGAATTCTTATACACCACATATGTAGCCCCCCCTTTTAAATGCGCGCTGATACATCAGACATATAACGCATAAATACTACAGTAGTATTCATTGTTTGTAGACAATTTACGGTCCATACAAAAATTAGAAAATTTATTGAAATTGCGTACCAATAACTGCACTCTCACTCGCCCTTGAGTACTGGAATTTTTGAACCACAAGAGTCCGTGAAGAAGATTACACACACACACATTTTGTATTTATAATTAATTCGAAAAATGTATATTACAATAAAACGAATAATTGCTAAATTCAGGGAACGCTATCTATCAGAGTTATTATGATGAAGACTACTTAATTTTTACATCCTGAGTGTTATTATGTTATTCTCCCCCTTTCTCTCTCTTTTTCTAACTACGTTCAAATAACTCTCTGAATCATTATGTCCTTATTTTATGTGTTATTAGACAAGAAACATCCAATTATCATACGTTTATTATAACGATAAAGATTATTGAGCAACTATTTGCCAAAACTGTCGCTATTAAAAAAATAGCATTTAAGTATAACATTTATACCACTTATTGTTCTGCAAACGTATGACCTCAAATAAGAGATAAAAAAAAACTAAAAATAAAAGACTTATGGGGAAACCATGTTATTATGAATTTCTAGTTGTATAAAAAGGAAACCCTCAGACAGTAAGAGAATAGCTTTTCCAGTTTCTCACAAGCAAATAGTACAGTCTTATCCGAAAAGTGAAGTAAGTAGTACATTTATAAGAATCACTATACAACAATGAAAAACAATTAAATTATTTTTTTGGAAATAATAACTTTTACTTTTAGAATTGAATAATAGTTAGCTATATGTTACATTATATTATGCCATTATCATTCGAATACTTATATAAACATGTTTTAAAACGGTTTCATTCTGTAAAAGGACTAACGATTGACGATCTGAACGTAAACTTCTTTTACTCCTGTTAAAAGAAAGTATAGTAACTGGAAAAATTCAATACGGCAGAAATCTGTACTTATTATAAAAGATCGATAAAATTTATTTTATTAGTGATGAAAATTAATCTTTATTCTATTTTCCTGATTTTCTGAAAATTTAGTGCTACAACTATATTATTACATCAAAGATTTAAGTTTTTTATTATGTTACAAGTATTTTATGAACTACAGCGTGCGTTTATTTCAATTTACATTCGAGTTTTTATTCCATTTATACCCATCGCCTCTAATTGTAATTTCACAAAATTTAACAAGCAATGAAATGAATACCGATGAGAACATTCTATAACGGTCAAGCTTATAAATTTTGGGAGCTTCTGTATAATTGCGTGTGAATTTATATATTACGTTTGTAGATTCTTAATTATGCGCCGAATTTTCTTCAGACTTGAAACGCAACACTATCAAACTAGCGTAGTATATAAATTCACACGTAATTATATATAGAAGCACCCAAGATTTAGATTGATCATTATGGCATGTTCTCATCGGTATTCATTTGGTTTAAATTCTCACGGTCCAATAAAATTTGATATTTGTTAACAAATAAGGTCTTTTAGTGAAACTTTTCTCGTGCGATCAAGTTCTCTTATTTAAGTCATCGAATAAATACGTTTGGCATATTTTTAGGAAGAATTACAATAATGTTACTTGGTTTTTTATCACTGCATACATTTTTAGCAGAAAGTGTTTGTATACACAGTGGAAAAAAAACAAATGGTAGTAACTGTAAGCTATTTCGAATAGAAATAAATTTCATATTCTCTTTATTACATTTTATATCACAAAATAAAAGGTTTCAAATCTCAAGAATTTCCGGAGTAGAGTAGTCTTCTGCGTTCGTTAACCACATTTATTACGATGCGTAGAGTCACGTTTCCATTAATGCTACTTTCATTGCATTATTTACATCTCTTACATTTCAAATGCGAGAATTTTTCAGAGGATGCAACGTATCACTAATTTTACTATCGAAAAGAATTTGACCCGTTAAAGCAAAGGATAGAATTTTGTTCTGCTCATACTGGAGTTCGAGCTTTAATAATGATGTATAATTGTCACTATTTCAGGTAATAACAGTCGACTCAAAAATTACTTGATACAATGAAAATGCGCAGTAATTTCTACAATAGTAGCCTTATTTACTCCGTTATGTGGATGTCGTCGACTTATCTACTATTCATCCTCTCGTTATCGGCAACAACTACTGCCGGTACGTTTTTTACACTTTTATTTTTTGGCGTTTTATTATTTACTTTTTGTTAATTAACTTGTTTCCGACCAATATGTACGCAAATAAAAGCGTGAAAGGTAAATAAAACGGTTATGATAAAATACACTTTAAATGTAAATAGACAATTTTATTATACATTTTAGTTTGTGCAGTTGAATTTCATTACAAAACTTGTAAATATTAGACTTTGCTAATTGCTTTAAAAAATTGAAGTAAAGAATTCACTCCTATCTTATGAGTGCTTGCATTGAAATTCGAGAATATTTTCTTTTCGCAATCAGTCTAACTTATTAATGGCAAAATAATTTTATAAGAAGCAGTTTTTATTTTTTATTGTATTATTTTTTTTCTATGAGCTTTGTGACATTATTATAAAAATTTTAATTGTAGAAAGTTTAACAGATGTTTTATGGCGATAGCGTGAAAATACGGAATAACTATTAATTATTGCTTAAAATAAGCAATGATTAGATGACTTAAAATAAAGCCGAAACATTCAATTTTTCGATGTAATCATGCAGTAAATATATTTATATATAGTGAAATTCCATTACGCACGATTTAATACTGTATGTGCTGTTATATCTTTAGTCGCCATTTAATTATTTTTCCATTATTCTTACGTCTCGTATTAACTGTGTTTATACAAAAGTTGAATTTTATCTGAATTTATAAACTCAATGATTTGCAGAGCCAGCCGTCGATGAGAATGGCATCGGGCTGACGATTAACATGAATAAGGCGTACTCGCATTTCAACCGTATCGGCAAACAACAATCTTTGTGTGAAATATGTTGCACCGAGGTATATATACATATTTGTAATATATATATATTTACTATATATAAAATTACACACTACTTTATATAAAGTATATTTAATGTAAATTAAAAACTGTCAGTATTGAAAATGTTCAAAACAAGTAGAACAAAAGAGGGATAAGATAAGAAGCTAATTTAATAAGTCAATCAATAAAAAATAGCCTTTAACGGTCGAGCTGAATCTTAGGTGCCATTATAATTCCGTGTAAATTTATATACTACGTATGTAGATTCTGAAATTCGCGCCAATAATTTTTTTCAGACATAATTTAACACTTTTTAGTTCATTTAAATTTTATTACTTTGTATTCATAACCGCGTCAATAATTTTTTTCAGACATAATCTAACTCTTTTTAGTTCATTTAAATTTTATTACTTTGTATTCATAGATTTATAATTTGTACTTGAATAGTAAACTGAGAAGTTCAATGGAATCTGTACGCTAATAACATTTCAACAGTCACATCTTGTCATTCATGTATTTTAATTATGTGTTAATCAATGTATTTTTAAATAACAAAAGTTATATACATGGATTTCTTTTTCATATAAAAAGTAGACTTAATTTTCGATACTTTTTGCATAAAAAAATAATTTTACAAATATTGAAAGATTCAATGTTTATGATAGGTCTCATGCCGAGACTATTGCGATGGTAAGTGTGAGTGCTGGAATCCTTGTTTCGCCGTATCGTGTCCGCCAGGCTACATATGCACGTTACAACCCTCAACGTGTCCTAAACCGCCCTGTAATTTAGTAGCTACCTGTATAGTCAAATTAGACATTTAAGTAGGAAGGTGAAGCGTAACGCAAAATTTTTTTTTCTTTATGTAGGGGTTGTCTAGAAAAGGTTATTTCGAGTTGTCGTATCATGAGCCTTGAGCTTTTTTAAGGGGGGAGGGGGGAAGGAAAAAAATGCTTTTTTCGCTATAACTCCGCGAATTTTGGACCAAATTAAACGAGTAACCGCGCATTTTGTAGCTTTTTTCAAGCTCTATAATTTTGCTATAGATGACCCCCCACCTAAAATCAATATTTTTCGAGTTAAGCAGTTTGAAGTGGGGGAAAAATGCAATTTTTATGGTTTGTCGCAATAATCTCGTTTCGGTGAAGAGATACAATTTTTTGACCTTTGACAAAGTTGTAGAGCTTGAAAAGGCGAAGAAAATGAGCCGTGACTCAATTCGATTAGTCAAATATTGACCATAGAAGACAGGCTCCCCGTCCGCTGGTTCCGCCGCGGCACGAAATGGCAGCCACGGCGGAGGCGCGCATCGGACCGAGTTCGGCGCGTTTTCCGCTTTTGTCTTTTTTCTGACACATGAAATCGTCAAAGTTACTTTTTATAACAATGTGGTAACAATGTTGCAATTTTTTATGACTGTAATGATGACAAACTAAACGCTTACGAAACATTTAAGACGCTAAAATAATTTTAGCCTCTTATGCGTTTATTTAGTTGTCATTATAGTCATAAAAAATTGCAACATTGTTACCACATTGTTATAAAACGTAAAACTGTAACTCTTCCATATATAAGTCGAAAGAAAATAACCAATTTTTTTTAAAAAGATATTTGGATTTAAATTGTAATTAAGTCCTTATAAAAAAATACGTGTCTTTTATTTTAATCTAGAAAACAATATTGTTAAAAGTTTATAAGAATCAAAAGATAACTTCGATGTGTTTGTTTATAAAAATTAATGGAAAGCTGAAAAAAAATAGAGGACACATATCGGCGATGATCGATGTCGATTGTGAGAGGACAAGCGGTAGACAAATCAACGATATCAATTTAGTAGAGTGGGAAAATCAATCGTTGCAGAAATTACTGCTCATTTTCTTCAAGTAATTTTTCCAATTATAAACGAAATAACGATTACAACAATTAAAAAAAATCATACAAAAAACGTCTATCAAAATTTAGTTTCGTTAAAGTTGGGTGCTAACTTCACGGAATTCTGAAACTGTTAACTATTACCTAAATCCTATGAAGAATCGTAAGAATTGCAACATATTCTTGTAAGACTTATAAGTACTTTTATATATTATATTAATTATGTATATGTTAATTATGTGCGAATAAATGTGATATTGAAGAATTCAGATTTATTCAATTAGACAAAATTTATTGAAATTGCGTACCAATAACTGCACTCTCACTCGCCCTTGAGTACTGGAATTTTTGAACCACAAGAGTCCGTGAAGAAGATTACACACACACATTTTGTATTTATAATTAATTCGAAAATTGTATGATACAATAAAACGATTAATTGCTAAATTCAGGGAACGCTATCTATCAGAGTTATTATGATGAAGACTACTTAATTTTTACATCCTGAGTGTTATTATGTTATTTTCCTCCTTTCTCTCTCTTTTTCTAACTACGTTCAAATAACTCTCTGAATCGTTATGTCCTTATTTTATGTGTTATTAGACATGAAACATCCAATTATTATACGTTTATTATAACGATAAAGATTATTGAGCAACTATTTGCCAAAATTGTCGCTATTAAAAAAATAGCATTTAAGTATAACATTTATACCACTTATTGTTCCGCAAACGTTTGACCTCAAATGAGAGATAAGAAAAACTAAAAATAAAAGACTTATGGGGAAACCATGTTATTATGAATTTCTAGTTGTATAAAAAGGAAACCCTCAGACAGTAAGAGAATAGCTTTTCCAGTTTCTCACAAGCAAATAGTACAGTCTTATCCGAAAAGTGAAGTAAGTAGTACATTTATAAGAATCACTATACAACAATGAAAAACAATTAAATTATTTTTTTGGAAATAATAACTTTTACTTTTAGAATTGAATAATAGTTAGCTATATGTTACATTATATTATGCCATTATCATTCGAATACTTATATAAACATGTTTTAAAACGGTTTCATTCTGTAAAAGGACTAACGATTGACGATCTGAACGTAAACTTCTTTTACTCCTGTTAAAAGAAAGTATAGTAACTGGAAAAATTCAATACGGCAGAAATCTGTACTTATTATAAAAGATCGATAAAATTTATTTTATTAGTGATGAAAATTAATCTTTATTCTATTTTCCTGATTTTCTGAAAATTTAGTGCTACAACTATATTATTACATCAAAGATTTAAGTTTTTTATTATGTTACAAGTATTTTATGAACTACAGCGTGCGTTTATTTCAATTTACATTCGAGTTTTTATTCCATTTATACCCATCGCCTCTAATTGTAATTTCACAAAATTTAACAAGCAATGAAATGAATACCGATGAGAACATTCTATAACGGTCAAGCTTATAAATTTTGGGAGCTTCTGTATAATTGCGTGTGAATTTATATATTACGTTTGTAGATTCTTAATTATGCGCCGAATTTTCTTCAGACTTGAAACGCAACACTATCAAACTAGCGTAGTATATAAATTCACACGTAATTATATATAGAAGCACCCAAGATTTAGATTGATCATTATGGCATGTTCTCATCGGTATTCATTTGGTTTAAATTCTCACGGTCCAATAAAATTTGATATTTGTTAACAAATAAGGTCTTTTAGTGAAACTTTTCTCGTGCGATCAAGTTCTCTTATTTAAGTCATCGAATAAATACGTTTGGCATATTTTTAGGAAGAATTACAATAATGTTACTTGGTTTTTTATCACTGCATACATTTTTAGCAGAAAGTGTTTGTATACACAGTGGAAAAAAAACAAATGGTAGTAACTGTAAGCTATTTCGAATAGAAATAAATTTCATATTCTCTTTATTACATTTTATATCACAAAATAAAAGGTTTCAAATCTCAAGAATTTCCGGAGTAGAGTAGTCTTCTGCGTTCGTTAACCACATTTATTACGATGCGTAGAGTCACGTTTCCATTAATGCCACTTTCTTTGCATTATTTACATCTCTTACATTTCAAATGCGAGAATTTTTCAGAGGATGCAACGTATCACTAATTTTACTATCGAAAAGAATTTGACCCGTTAAAGCAAAGGATAGAATTTTGTTCTGCTCATACTGGAGTTCGAGCTTTAATAATGATGTAATTGCCACTATTTCAGGTGATAACGATCGACTCAAAAATTACTTGATACAATGAAGATGCGCAGTCATTTCTACAACAGTAAGCTTATTCACTCCATTATGTGGATGTCGACGACTTATCTGCTGTTCATCCTCTCGTTATCGACAACAACTACTGCTAGTATGTTCGTTAAAGTTTTTATTTTTTGGCGTTTTATTATTTACTTTTTGTTAATTATATATATATAACTTGTTTCCGTCCAATATGCACGCAAATAAAAGCATAAAAGGTAAATAAAACGGTTATGATAAAATACAATTTAAATGTAAATAAACAATTTTATTGTACATTTTGGTTTGCGCAGTTGAATTTAATTATAGAACTTGTAAATATTAGACTGTGCTAATTGCTTTAAAAAGTTGAAGTAAAGAATTCACTCCTAGCTCTTGAGTGCTTGCATTCAAATTTGAGAATATCTTCTCTTTGCAATGAATCTAATATATTAATGGTTAATTAATTTTATAAAAAGCAGTTTTTACTTTTTATTGTACTATTTTCTTCTATGAGTTTTTTGTGACATTGTTATAAAAATTTTACATTGTCATCTTGTTTCTTGATTTAGATTGATTTTATCAGTCTATAAATAACTAATAAATAAAAAACTTTTTAATTGCGGAAAGTTTAACAGGAGATGTTTTATGGCGACAGCGTGAAAATACTGAATAATTGTTAATTATTGTTTAAAATAAGCAATGGCTGCGTTCAGCAGAAAAAGCAGCTTTGCAACTGTTGTAAAATTCTTAAATATAATTGGCTTGTACATTTAGATCTAATGAGGAAATAAGGGCAAGACCAATCATATTAAAGAATTTTACAACAGTTGCAAAGTTGCTTTCTGTGCTGAACGCAGCCAATGATTAGATGATTTATAATAAAGCCGAAACATTCAATTTTGCGATGTAGTGATGCAATAAATATATTTATATGTAGTAAAAATTCATTATGCACGAATTAACACTGTTTATGCTGTTATATCTTTAGTCGCCTTTTAATTATTTTTCCAGTATTCTTACGGCTCGTATTAACTTTGATTATAAAAAAGTCGAATTTTATCTAAATTTATAAACTGAATGATTTGCAGAGCCAGCCGTCGATGGCATCGGGCTGACGCTTAACATCAATAAAGCGTACTCGCATTTCAACCGTATCGGCAAACAACAATCTTTGTGTGCCATAGATTGCATAAGGGTATATATATACATATTTGTAATATATATTTACTATATATAAAATTACACACCACTTTATATAAAGCATATTTAATGTAAATTTAAAACTTTCGGTATTGAAAATGTTCAAAACAAGTAGTACAAAGAGGGATAAGATAAGAAGCTAATTTAATAAGTCATTCAATAAGAAATAGCCTTTAACGATCGAGCTGGATCTTAGGTGCCGTTACAATTCCGTGTGAATTTATATACTACGTATATAGATTCTTAAATCAGCACCAAAAAATTTTGTTCAGACTTAATTTAACACTTTTTAGTTCATTTAAATTTTATTACTTTGTATTAATAGATTTATAATTTACACTTGAATAGTAAACTGAGAAATTCAATGGAATTCTGTACGCTAATAATATTTCAACAGTTACATCTTGTCATTCATGTATTTCATTTATGTGTTAATTATTATAATGTATTTTTAAATAACATAAATTAGATACATGGATTTCTTTTTATATAAAAAGTAGTCTTGATTTTTGATACTTTTTGCAGAAAAAAATATATTTACAAATACTAAAAAATTCAATGTTTATGATAGGAAGACTTTTGTCTGATGACCTGCAGTCTTCTTTGCCAGTGCCAGGATATTTGTATCGCCGTAACGTGTTCGAATCCAGAATACCCGACATGCATGACACAACCCCCGAACTCAACTTGTAATATTCTGCCCTGTATTATAACAGGTTCCTGTACTTCAGGCTAATTTTTTCAGACCATCAATTCACCGCAGCTATTTTCTTTGCAAAATGTTAGATAAATTAACTTAATCTTCGATTGTATAGCTGCCTGCAGAGTATATCGATTTATTTGTGTAAAGCTTTAAATAAAATAAAGAAAATAAAAAAAACATTTACTGTTTTACAAAATCATTATTTATACTGTCTTATAAAAATATCTTCAATATGCCAGTTTCCGAAATCGTTAGAAACCGATCGTACTTATACTTATTTTGAATGATTTTCATTTGCTAAAACTGTAATACCAGTTTTTTTGTTCTGAGTTCAGATAGACATCATGAATTTACGAATTGTTAACGGAGAATAACAATAATACATATATTCGTTATAAATACTTTGAAGTCTAATTTTAGTCAATCAGAAAAAATAATTTTATTACCTGATCAATCAACGAATGCTTCAAAATATTTCAAGCATATATTGACTGTACCTCGCGAATATTAATCATGTGCAATATTATCTATTGAAGAGAACGGTCGTGTATGTTCTACTACTTAATGTACAAAATAAATGATAATTGTGCAGTTTTGGGGAACCAGCCCCGATGATTTTGACCTTACATAGTTATCGAGATCATGACCTGAGAGAAATATATCTAACAGGTTTTTAGCCATTGCTCGTTATTTATATAATTGGTCTATGCTTCTGGGACTGCATAATTATTACAATTTGTTTTTTATTTTTATGATAAATATATAGGTCAATTCTAAACAGAATTGTAAAACTCATAATTTATGTCGTAAAACTTGTAAAAACTTATGACTATATTATTCTGATTTTATACGTACATGTATCATAAGATTTACGATTATTCGTAACGATTTCTCATAAATCTTATGACTAGCAAGAAGCTGTCCGTAAGGACATTGTTCATAAAAAAACCGAATTCCATTTACGAATTAAAATTTGTAGTGCCGACCATCGACGAGATTGACACCAGGATGAATAGTAAACAAGCTACAAATGAGACATGCCCACCTATGAATGAGTGTTCTATGAATTGCCGCTGGGAATTTGAAGTATAATATATATATATATCTGTCTCTCTCTCTCTCTCTCTCTCTCTCTTTCTCTCTCTCTATTATATATAAAACTATACATTCATTTTATATTTAGCATATTTAAAATTTATAACTATCATTATTAAAAATTTCCAAAAATAAATATCTAGAATAAAAAGGGAGTAAAATGACGAAATAAATAAGATAACAAATTATTAATTTTCCTAAACTAATAACAAAGAAATATTGAATCAATGCTGAATTCATTAAAGGCTTTAAATAATATTCTCTTGTAGTTTGACTTCATCTATCCAAGGTGGATAATATAATATGTATAGTAAGAAATATATTTTAGATGCATTATTTATATGTAATATTTTGGTCTGTTTTTATAAGGAATAATACAATTATATATTTACTTTTTTTCCGTTCCATTTCTAGTGTTGAAACATTTTTTGTACTATTAATAATTTTGGAGAAAATTGACTAGATTTATAAAATTGGGATACTTTGTATATAAAAATACAAAAAAAGTTTGTGTATTTTTAAATAAAATTTTAGACTAAATATAGATTTTTTCCTTTATATAAAATAATTTTGATTTGTGATGTTTTTCACATAAAAATTCTTATTGAAAATGCTGTCATTAAAAAATCCAATGTTTTCGATAGATCGATGCGGACACCGGTTGTGAAATATGCAAGTGCCAGGATCCCTGTTTAAAGGTTCTCTGTCCAAAAAACGAAACGTGCGTGCCAATCATGTTCGCACCCTGTTTTGTGTCGCCGTGTCCCGTGATAACTACTTGTAAAAATATCATATCTTCATCAACAATTTAATCTGCAAGCAAATCCTTGCAAAAATCACCGATTCGCCACGGCTATTTCTTTGCAACATGTTAAATAAATCAACTTGACCGCTGATGTATAGCTGCATCTAAGTAGATGTAGAGTATTTTTAAGAGTGAAGATACACCTTATATTGATTTATTTGTGTACAGCTTCAAACAGAATAAAAAAATTAAACATTTACTTCACATCATTCACATTTGTTTACAAAAATTAATTAAATATCCCGAAACTTCAAAACCGCCTGGAATCGGATATAATTAATTTCGATTGCTAAAGTTACTGTACCGGATTTTACTGTTGGAGCAATTTTATTATTGGAAAACAGGAGAATTTCGATCTTTATTAGTCTATATATAAATATGTATAATCAAACACAGTATAAATCTATAAATATAATAATCTATTTACAATTGTACGGACGTATTAACGTAACGACATCTTGGGATTTCCAGACCCAGGACAATCTTGCATTAATGGCTCGCACATCAAAGAGGTAATGAAGACAAATCAATGAAAATAATAAAATCATTTCCCATACCTAGATCCTCGACGATCAAACAAATGTCCATCGATAAATTCATTATGCGCAAGTAAATGTTCCCCCGATTTCGCAAAAGAATCGTTATTTTATGTCACTTTAAAGAAATAGATTATATTTTCCAACTATCCTTTGTATTTTGTCAAAATCACTGTAAATACAAACGATTTATAAATTTATATTATGTGAATAATATCGAACAAATCTTTAATTGAATCTAAGTTGTCTTTAGAATCTACATATGTATGTACGTGTATATAAATACCGAATCCAAGAATGTCGTATGCATTCGTTTGATCGTCAAGTCTGGACCATAATAATGAATCTCGTGTGGACAATAAATTACGACGAAATATTGACAGTGAGACATATACATGACATTGTTTTGACTACGATGTATGCTATACATGTACGACATTACTTCACAGTTTCCAGTTGCACTTATAATTTTTGAGTTTTTGTTTATTAATAATAATAACGCTAACAGTTAAAAACAAATTAAATTTCGTGACATAAGATTAAAGACATTCTAAGTTGTAAGAACATAAAAGTATATTTTTAATTATTTAATATTCTTTAAACAAACATTTTTGGAAATTAAACATTCGTATTGAAAAATTTTTTTTCTATACTTTTAGTATATCTTTTTACGAGAAATTATCTCCTTAACGATTATACGATATTGAATATTACAATCCAAATGTATGTAAAAAAAGTTACAGAGATAAAAAAAGATATAAAATTAAAAAATTGTCGATTATATGAGCACACCCGGAGAAAGAAGTTTAAGAATCACTATCGTACACGGTGGAAATTATCTATGTAAAAAGCGAATTGTTTTATGCTCCAACGATAGTATCCGATGTATGAATATTTTCTAGCTTCTGCTGTGACGCAGTCTCCTTTTCCTTCTCATTCTGCTCCGATCCTGATATCACGTAAACCGGCTGTTGGCTATAAGCGAGGAAATGTTGGTCCATTGGAAACATCTTCGAAGGATCCTTTAACTTCATCTACAATATTTATTTAGAGAATTTAATAATGGTATCATAAATAATTCTCACAGATATTAAAAATAAATTAAATGAAATTCGGATTAAATATAATCACATGGAAAGAACAATTCTACTAAAGTATCTTAAAATTTAGCTAGACACATATTTAAAAATAATTTTATTTAAATATATCATATAAATATGTAATTAGATGCTCAAACTGATTGCTAGAATGTCAAAACATTTTGCGGTATTATACTCATCATGCTTGAGATTCCTACAGAATTATTAAAACGGTCCGACAAAATTATTTATAGATGTATATCTAGTCAAATTTTTGGACACTTAAGAAATACTGTTCTTTCTGTGTACATTTATTGCTAAATGTAATATATAAGTACATATTTAATACCCTGAAGGTGACATCAAAGTTTGTAACAATGTTATATTCAATAACATGTATTATTAAAGCTTCATAAAATTTATTTAATTAGTGTTGAAAAGCACTAACTTAAGAAATCAAAACAATAAAACTCATATAAATAAATATATGTGAATACTAAATTTACTTTACTAATAATAATTCAAATTTGCGAATATAACAAAAAATATAATTGAATGAGTTTAATAGACTTAGGGCCTAAGTGCAAAGATGGCTGTAACTGAGTAATGGAATGTGAATCGTAGTTGTAAGTTGACCAAAACATTGTGCATTGATTTGTGATTACGACTCACATTTTACGATTCAATTATGATCATCTTCGTTCTTAGACCGTCAACTCTAAAGAGGTAATATCTTCAGCAAAATTTTAAAAAAAGTTCCTACCTTCTTGCGGTATAACATTAACAGAATGACGAGACTGCTAATGACAAAGGCGCTACTCGCCGCGAGCACGATCGTAGCCGTTTGATAGAACGGCGCTTCCATTTGTGTGAGGATCTCACGTTGTTCCAATGTGACGATCCGGCTCTGCGTTGCCACAGGTGTGGAGCGATGCGTAAAACGTGAGGTCGTCGCATCTGCGAACGAACCCAGCATGGATAACTTCTGGATCCGCGTGAGTTCTTCCAAATGGAACGCCACGTCTACTTTGTTTGTGCCGACAATTTCGAAACTCAAGATTGCCGAATCCTGATTGATTTCTACTCGTATGTCTTTTCGGAGTCTTGCACCTAGTTCACGCAGAAAATCCTCGGCCTCTCGAGCGAATCGCTTCTCGTCGCTGGCGAGAAATCGACCGGGGAAACGTAACGTCACTTCGACAGCTTCGACTGGAGTGGGCACTAATTAATATAAGAGATATTATGTTTAAGTTACGTTCATTGTAATAAAACATTGTTATTAATATGATATTTTACATAACTGAGAATTTTAATTTAGAGAAACAAAAATACGCGTGTATACGACAATGCATATTATGAGAAATCAGGAAGATCAGCGCTAGCTATCACAATTTGTCAACAAAGTTAAAAAGAATGGATGTAAGATTTTTAAACACGTCGTAATACAATTTACATTCCTTAGTCATTAAAAAATATATTACTCTGGAATATACCATCGTACAAATAAGTTATTTAATTTTGAATAAAGCTGCGAAAAAATATCCTAACTACCTCACTCCAGTTTGATTGTCATATATTCTAGAATTAGTAGTAACATATTTTATGTGAATAAAACAAAAAATACAATTTTTATTTTTATTTTATAATTCTATATTTTAGAAAATAATAGTGAGTATAATATTTTGATATAAGTAAATAAAATAATTATTTTTATAATATTATATGCAATTTATTTTTATTTTAGTTTATATATAAAATAGGTAATCTTATATGAAAAATGAAAAAACATAAATAAAATACATAAAATATTATATTTGTGCATTATTTCCTGGAAGCGATAATATAATATATATGATTCTATAACTTGACAAAATTTATAAGATATTTTTCAACAAGACGTTTTATGCTAGTTTATGCTAAAATCGAGGTATTTAACATGTTTGAAATAGCAGGACTATCCAACCGAAATCGGAACGTCTGGTCACATTACATATATTAATTGAATTATAAGCGCTTTGACAGTTATTCTCTGTATGATGATAACTGACTCCTTCTCTATACTAATCCTATCTTTTATTTTACTTTATTATTTCATGTTTATATTGAAAAGTTAAAAAATCTTACATAAAATTTTAATTCACATATAACTCATAGTTTAATCATATACTTGTCAAATTATTCCAACTAAGTTTCATTTAGAAAAATCTTCCACTTACGGCAAATGTTAGTTCCTTTCAAAAACGGCTCAGATCCAATTAATTGATTGCCAGCTTCGTCCACGCACCAGCAAGTATCGCCAGCGCATTGTGTAGGCTCAAATCTACCCTGTGGGTCACATATTGTAGGCACGTGACCTTTGTTCTTCATCGCCTGACATCTGGTCCCGAGAATCTTTCCCGTTTGCCGTTCGTCCGTTTCCAAGTTCAGCAGAGCGTCCTCCATAATCGCTTGAATCTCATGATCAATCTCCTGCGATTCCGGTCTTCTGCCTCCACGTCTTGCTTGCCGGAAATTACACTTTGGTTCAGCGGCTCGGGTGAGTGAACCCTTAATTGGCTGGCCCTTACGATTCACGCACCAACAGACACCAACGTGCTCCAGGCACTGCACCGGTTCCCATGTTCCACTGTCAGGATTGCACTTGGGCAGGAAAGTAGACTGCTTAAGTCGTTGCGACCGCTTCAGATTCTTCTCGCGCAATCTCTCGCACTGCGACAGTACAGGGCACACGGTATCGCACACCAGTCGACTGGAGAAGTCGTTGTGACCAAGGGTACACTCATGCTTGCGCCTGCATTCGTTGCGCTCCGGATCGAAAAACCATCTCTCGGTCTCGTTGAAACCAACGCTTGGGTTGCAAAGTACCCTTCGGGGTGGCTCGAAACAGACTTCGCGTGGTTTCGGACAGCACACCGCGTACTCATTCAACGGCGACAGCTCGCACTTGTGTGTCGAGGGGCAATGATGACCGTGTGGTCCGCAGGTGGCGATCGAGCCGTTTTGATCGAGCAACGGCGAGCTGTTCGGACATGGATTGTCCTTCTTCGGCAAGCAGACTGGTACTGGAGGACACGGCGGTGCGCTACACGCGACTTCCACCATCCGACACGCTTCATTCTCGCCACGACAGGTCACGTTACGACACGGATCGCGACACGAGCACGTCGGGCAGCCTGTGTCCGCGTCCAATTCGAAACCGTCTGGACAGTCGAGCTTGCAATCGATTTCCGGACATCTGAAGGGTGTGTTACAACGCGGCACAATTCCTTCAAGGACCCGAGTGCCCGCCGCCTCCTTACCTTCTTCATCTACGCACCAGCACATACCGTTGTGACATTGCACCGGTTCGAACGTACCATTGGAGTCACACCTGGGTATATAGGTCCTTCTCGCGGGCTCACCTGACTCCCTGGCAGCATGCTCGGCGACCGCACGAGCATGCTGGCAAGCTGTAGCCATGACCGGCGCCACACATTGCGTACCGCAACCAGTCGAACAACATTTGTCGCCGGATGAACACTCCTGATCATTGCTGCACTGTAGCTCGCAGCTCGACGAGCTCGGGACGAGGTATGGGCACTGGCCTGGTTTCGTCGTGAGACATGCAGGCACCGCCGGACAGTACTCATTCGGACCGCAATTGACGTCGATCATCGTGCAGGTCTCGTGCGAACCACAAGTGACATCGCGGCATGGCTCGTGACAACGACATTGCTCACAGCCGGTTGCGTCCACCTCGTAGCCATATGGACAGATCAGGTTGCAGTACAGACGCTTGCAGATCTGCGTGAGTTCCCTGATGGCTTCACAGTCGACTGAAGCGGCTGGGTCTAAATCGGACTTTAAGATCACTCCGCGATGGTTCACGCATTTACAGCTGGTACCGTTGTAACATTGCAGAGACTTGTAACTGCCATCCTCCTCGCACTGAGGTGCCGGGATTGCCAGGGACATTCCCTCCCTCGTACCCTCCATGCGATCGTTGAAATCCCGCAGATACTCACACACTAAAAATGTTTTCTTGTGAAATTCGCGAAATAAAGCTTAATATTTTCATAACTCTAATTTCTGGACATTTACTTTCAATCCAATTTATCATTATTCTCACGTATGATTATTAATGATTAAATATTATTTACGACAATGATCCAATATGCAAGAAACATTTCAACAACATTACAACAATATTATAACGTTGTTGTAATGTTACTGTAATGTTCCAAAATGTTTCTTGCTCACAGGAAATAAAAATAACTTTACTTCTGATATTATTTAATTACTTGTGGGTGCCTTTGCAGAACTTGATGTTTCCATACAGCACACCGATTGATCGGCTTCCTGTACCATCGTACATTTGTAACCGTTAGGGCAAGTTTCGTTAGTAGAACAAGTCGCAGCGTTTCCATCTGGATCGATCAGCGGTGTACCGAAGATGCAGGGACTCTTATAGATCTTTTTAGGTTTACATTCCGGTTTTGTAGGGCATAGAAAATCAGGACAGCTATTCTCCTGCTTTAAGACACATTCTTGTCCTTCAGGGCATGGAAATCTATAAAAAAATAATTACTTAATTAAAATCAAGTGAAAAGTTAATACTATTAAACCGACACGGATATTCGCATGTAAAACCAACATAATTACAATAAATAAAATATATGAAATAAACAATTTCTAATTTATTAGCTTTGACTCGCAAATAAAATATTAATTATTACTATGTTATGATGCTTACCCTTCGCATGGATCATCGCACTCGCAAGTCGGACAACCGGAAGCGTCCGTTTTAAAGCCGTATTGGCAAACCTGGGCACATTGTTGAGACGTGCAAGTCGCCGAAAGCGAACGTGCTTTGCTTATCGATCTACAATCAATCTTTTCAGCGGGCCCCATAGAGCCGGATATTTTTCTACCGTCATCGTCTACGCACCAGCAGACGAGACCATTTCTTGAACACTGCCTCGACTGGAAACTTCCGTCTGTAAAAATTATATCGTATTTTAGAAGCTTTCTTCGACCACGAAGCGATCGATAGGGATATTTGATGGCCTGTTCCTCACCTTCCATGCACTGCGGTATGTAACCACGACCCTGGCGCTCGGAGACGCTGAGTATCTCGGCAAGCATGCGGTCGCGATGGCATGCAGTGAGATCTCCAGGTATCGTGCATACGTTACCGCCGCAATTCTTGTTGCCGCAGCACTTTTGGGGCCCAGGGCAGTCGAGATCATAGCGACAGATGGACCCGCATGAACTCATCGTCGATTCCTCTGTGGGACACGTGCCAGGTCGCTGTATCTTCACGTTGGCCGGACAGCAGACTCCGTATTCTTGTTTATACTCCACCAGGCAGCTGTACATCGGCGGACAAGTTGGTTTACCTGGTGTATCGCCGCAAAGAAACGGCCGTGGTGAATCGGTTATCTGCAAGGGTTCGCCTGCCGGACAGATTGTCGATAAGGATCTAGTCTTCCGACAGCTGGGTACCGGAGGACATGGTTCCCGAATACAATTCACAGCGATTAATTCGCATGTCTGTCCAATTCCCGGACAAGTAACGCCGCGACAGGGATCTCTACATTCACATTTGGAACAGCCGGTGACCTCATTGATCTATATAGAAAACATTGGATATTTTAACAATAGCATTTGAATTTTTTAGTATCAGCATTGAAAAGGTCTTTATACGAAAAGTATCACAAATCAAAATTATTTGACATAAAGCAAAAAAGTATATCTATTTAGTACATAATTCTATCTAAAAATATATGAATTCTTCTTTTTGTATATCTTTAAATATTTATAATAACCTTTATATAATATATATCTTTAAATATTTATAACAACCGTAGTTTATTTACTGAAAATTAAATGTCATAAATCGATGTTTGTGAAACTGAACTATAACATTTTTGAACTATAGGTAGGTGATAACTACAGAAGTAACAAAATGTACAAAAATACGGGAAAGTTTGTGAGTTATCGCCGTGTTTTTATCCATTGCTAATGCTAAATATGCCACTCTGAAGATAATACCCGAAAGCCTTAAAAGCATTAACAAAGATGTACTTTGGTACATATACAAAAAGAAAGTACTTATTCTTGGACATTTTCAACACTGATAATTCTAAGTTAAACGCGATAAACGTAAAGTGAATTTATACTTCGAATCCCAAAGGACAGAGCATCCGACAGCTGTGAGCTGGACAACTACGGGGTTTGTCGCAGTCGACGGCACTCTTGCTGGGCGCCCTGGTGCCGGGTATCTCGGCACCGATCTCGTTGACGCACCAGCAGCTGCGACCTTGCGGCTCGCATTGTATTCTCTCGAATTCACCAGTTTCATTGTTGCATCGCGGGATGAACTGTTCGGGGCCCCGAGCGCCGAGGGCCCGCGACCTCCTCACAGCCGCCAACTCCAACTGCTCACATCCGGTCAGCTCGCCTGCAACGCAGCGGAGGCCGCACGCAGTCTTGCAGCAACGTTCCTCCGTGCCTTGACATTGGTAGTGATTCTCGCAGGCCGGTGCCCTCGATGGACACACGTTCTGCTCAACGAGGGACGGACATCGACCGGCGACTCTCAGCAACGGCTCTGCATATTGTGCGATTCATAAATCCAAACAAGAATATTTTTAGATGTAATTTGCCGCTTTAGTATTAGTTACATTTTTATTTATTATTTACTTAGTCACATTTAACATTAATTTATCAGTGATTTTTCATTATTTACTATAAAAAATATAAGTATAGTGATAAATATAACCATCACATTATGTTGATATTGATATAAACACCAACATCGATACAATGAAAAAATGACTTATTACTTAATTCTTATGGTGTTAAATCTGTAACCAATATTCTGTAAGGATCTTAATATTGTGTTAATAATTATATTTACTTTACTTTTGCTAATATCTTGGAATAATTTAATCCAGAAAGGATTCAGTATGACTTTGCGTATTCTTTATATATTTTTCAACACATAGAAAAAGAAGAACTTTTTAAATTAATAACTAGGAAAATATCAAGTTCAAAAAATAGTGTCTTGCAAATCAAGAATAATAGAGATTTTATATTAGAATCAAACAAAATTATTTAGTTCTTGATGGAATGAGTTAAAGATAGAAATTTTTCATCAAAAGCAGAGCGACACAAAACGTATATATATATACTAAGTACCATATTTCCTGGATTTAAGCTGGTTTAATGAGTTATCTGCATTAAGGAGCACTTTAATAACCGCGGAGAAATAAGGCGCTTCCTCGGATGAAAAACCGAGGTGACGTTTTTGAACACGCTCGGACTAAAAGTGTAGCATAACGACGATGATAATAATAAAAATAGCTGGAGTCGATGGCTAACGGTTCCTCGGCATCCTACTGCCACACTTACTATACTTACCTAACGTGCTACGAGAGCGTTTCAAGGAGGCACCGTAATAACGAATGCCTTTGAGTACTCAAAAAGAAAAAATAAAAAGCGAACAAAGAATGTTTATAAATAAGAAAAAATATAGAAAGAAATATACGGAAACCAATAATTCCTTTAAAAATCGATGAAAATTGTAAGAGCACGAAATTAAAGTAACAATCAACAAAATTGTAACAAAGATTTAAATGAAGCATTTTTACAAAAATCAAAGTAGTCTTTTTACTACGATCGATTATCTATTATAATGATATTTTATAATATATTCTTTGCTTTTTTAAAATTATTTTTTTAGTTTTAATTGAAATCTTTGATTAAAAAAATTAATATATCAAATATAATATATATATTGATAAGTGATAAGAATTAAAAAGAGATATACGACTAAATCTTTTAAACTCAAAGATTTAAACTTTCGTGAATAATTATACACGACGCAATGGGAGTTTGCCATGCGCGTTCCGTTACATGACACATATTAATACGCGGAACGGTGATGCACGTTCGTCTGACAAATGAAGAAAGTGTTTGGCTCAGATGGACGTACACGAAAAGAAAATCCACTCGATATTCCATTTAGGTGTCCTCTAGCGAAAGTTTTCAAGTACAATGTCCGTATCGCATGCATTACCTATCAATCAACCATTATTAGCGTGTGCATTTATAGATATGTATTTTTACATCGTCGAAACGAAGTTTCGTAAAAATTTAGGTGAATTTTTTTGGGTAACTTTCGCCGCGCATCAATTACTCAAATTTTCAGCTCATTGCTCGCAAATTTTCTCGTCTGCAGTGCTTTATCTAAACAGCAATATCACGATATTTGTAACAAAGCATAACAAGACCCTAATATTACATATTTTCACTGTTAAAAATAAAATGTTAACTTGTAATGTTAAGACGTAAAATGGACTTTCTAAGAGATTCAAAAATTGACATTTTTTACAAAAATATTAAAGTATTAAAGTTAAATATTTGTAAAAAATATATAGCTTTTCTCTCTCTCTCCCTCCCTTTAAGTTAAAATTAACGGTTTATTTTTAACAACGTATATAATTTTAAATGTGTAATATAATTAAAAAATTCATATATTAAAATTTTCATATATAATATGAAACTTATAATGGATTTTAGAGAGAGTATATATGTATACATAAAAATTACATACATAAACACACTCTATAAACCCATTGTTCTTTATTTTATTTTAATAAACATATAAATGGATTTAATATGTAACACATTGCTGAGCCAGCACTCTGTATCTTCAATACAAATCTGTTACAAAAGAGAGAGAGAGAGAGGGAGATACGAGATGAAGGGATGTATTTTAATAGTGTAGGAGAAATTCAATTTGTTATTGCATGCAAATCGGATTGCCCTCGATATTTATTGAGACAACATGCATCCTGCTGTAACACATTAGAATGGGAATCGATTGCCGGAATACGAAATCGCATGGGAAATTTCTAGCCAACGATATCGCATTATATCGAAGGTACACCGCATTGCCGATCTATGTCTATGTTTACGTCATGTACATTAATGACCATTCAATTCACACGTGCAATTCGTGCGTGCAATTCTGTACTCGGCTGTACGCACGACGTACGTGAAACTCGTAAAGCATACGATTATCGAGCATCAATTTAATCTCATCGAGTTTAGAATTCGAAGCCTACGAGCAAAAAAGATCTTTATAATTTCTATTCGTGACAGTAAAATTGGTATACATCTTCCAATAACGGAAAATTAGACTTGTTAAAATTTTTAATAGTAATCAGTAAATCAGTAATCCTTTTAAAAAAGCTAAATAGAATATTTCTTTAACTTGTACAAGGAAAAGAAAAGATAGTAAAAGTTTATCTTTTTTCAATTTTCCTCTTTTGTATGTATATAAATATTAATCGTGTAAAAACTGATTGATACATTAAAAAAAAAAACAAATATATGAAAACGACAAAAAATTTTTTTTAATGATGAAATAAATGACATCCGGTGCTGTGCAAATATACGATAAAAATAATGTGAATTCGCTTTTGAAAGATATTCTCTCGCAATTGTTTTATCTGTTTTTATACGTTTTGAATTTTACGCGCATATTGGACAGAAACGAGTCTAATTAACAAGGAGTAAATAATAAAAATGCTAAAAGAGAAAGCAAAGAGAGAGAGAGAAAGAGAGACAGAGAATAGAGGACGTACCGGCGATGGTCGATGTCGACAACGAGAAGACAAGCAGCAGACAAGTCGACACCCACACAACGGCGCAGGCAAGCCCACCGTTGCAGAAATCACGGCGCATCCTCAGCGCATCAAGTAATTTTTGAACCGGCCGCTATTACCTGGAACAGTAACAATTGCGTCTTGATTAAAATACGACCTCTAGCCGTCGCGATAATCGAATAGGAATCCTAATTACGGTGCTGTGGGAGCCGCGCTCGTACACAATCACATTTTCCCTTCTCTCTCGAAACGAGAACAGACTGGAACCTTGTCCTTCGCTTTAATGTGATACATTGTTAATAAATCAATGACGGTTCCGCGTT
This sequence comes from Cyphomyrmex costatus, assembly GCF_001594065.2. NCBI lineage: Eukaryota > Metazoa > Arthropoda > Insecta > Hymenoptera > Formicidae > Cyphomyrmex > Cyphomyrmex costatus. The sequence goes on from NW_017280167.1 coordinate 1,815,311, forward strand.
GACTTTTCTTTCAAGTACACCATCTCCGCAGAAATATCATTATCCGACGTGGAACGTACCTTTCTGTCTTTTTCGTAGTCAACGTAAGTCAGTGCCCTCCCCTTTAAAACCCGAAGAATAACAATGGAAGTTATGTCTCCTTATTCGTTATGCCGCGGGGAATATTCTAATGCGCTCACTCCTACGTTATTCATGAGCCGAAGTCGACTTTAGATCTACGAATTGTTCAACCATTTTTCATTTCCTTTTACTCGCCTTTTCCTTTTTATGTGTTGTTACAACTCTGGCTGCGACGTATCGTTTCTTTTCATCGCAGCGATTATCCAGACCGCGCCCGACGTAATCATCCCGAGATGTTCCTCAGGCGACTCGTAATTAAAAATAAAAGTAAAGGAATCGTAACGATTTATCTCTCGTCTACCGTTAACGTAATTACAATTCTAAGGTTAATATATTATCCGATACGTTAAACATAATATGTCGCTACTATTACTGTGCATAAGAAATATGAACACATTATTGTCGTTAATAATAACATTGTTATTATTACATCAGTAATATATCAGTTTGCGTAAACTAACAACATTCAAATCATCGAATTAATATTTTAGAATATCTAAAATTTAAATAAATATCTAATTTAATACAAAAAATAAAATTGCGATGAATAATATTCTTAGGAACGGACACTTGCATAATCAATACCGTTGAAAATTATACCTGTGAATTTGCGATAAATATTTGAAATGTCATTTTCGATTCTAAACTCTATAATGCAAAGAAGCCTATCTCTTCCCTCACGGGATCGTCTTTAATGCACCGTACTTCGTGATTTATATGGCGATAGCTGGCAAGGCTGCTCGACGGTGAAATTACCGACGCGTTGCGGCGGTTACATCCTCTGGGAAGTCCTCGAATTTAGGGTGTAGCCGAGAGACATGAATAATGCAACGATAGTGGAGTATGGCCGTAATGCCATGCCACTTCTTGATGCGTGATGGCAATTACATGGAGCAATCGCATCCAGATTATGCTGGATTAGTCATTAGTCTGTTGTTGACCGACGGAGACGTGATTTCTACGCGTTGCGATAAACGTGGTTAACGAACGCAGAAGGTTTCTCTATCCAGAAATCACCAACGAAATTCTTTTCAACTTTCATTTTATGACGTCAATCGAAAGGATACGACCCGGATTTTATTTCCACTCGATACAGCCGCTTTTCAATTTTTTCTCACAACTAGTATAATATACTTGTTAAAAATACTGTGGTTAAAGATATACATATAATCCATGCAGCACAGAAGCTGATAGCAACATCGCTGCGATGTTTATATTATCGATGGAATAATCTGTGCTGTATGGAAAGAGACGTAATTTTTATCTTTCATAAAAATATGCCAGACATATATCGCGTCGACCTAAATAAGAGAACAAACTTGATCAAACAAGAAAGTATTTTTTCGTTAACATTTTATTTAAAAGTCTATTAATTATTATTTGTGACATTAAAAATAGAGGGGATGAGAAAATTGAGACAAAACTCAAATTTTATTGAAATAAAAGCGTGTCTTAGAGATCATAAAAAGGCAATTCTAATATATAAGTCAAGAATTAAATGCAATAATAGATTCGTGTTTTTAAAAGTTATGAAAGTAGAAGAAAAGATTAATTCTCTCCACCTTAAAATTAGATTTATCGAGCTGTTAGAAAAAGCGCATCAGACCGCTGTCGTATTGGATTTTTCAGTCACAGTTACAATGTTAGATTGCAAAAAAATAATGGTAACCCAATTTCATGAGCTAAATAACATTTTGTTATTTTTAACTTTGACAGATATCAAAATATAAATCGATTAATTTCTGTATAATTACCTAGTTTCAAAGTAAACATAAGACCGTCTACGGTATGCATTTATAAAAAAATTAATTTTCTAAAATTAAATTTACTTAAATTAAAAGAGATTTAACAACATATTAAATAAAATCAGTAACAAGCAGAAATAATTTAAATTGGGTATAATTTGACATTATGAATGTATCGTAATTTCAGACAATAAAAGAATAAGTGAAGAAGTAAAGATCCATTGTCAGATAATTAATCGTCAGTTCTTCTGCAGCATGAAACAATTTCGCCGTATACAAATGCCACAATATAATATATATAGTAATGTTATACATAAAATATGATATGATAAATATTTGAAATATTATTCGAATGGAATGTAATACGTCGAAAGTAATAATCATTATTGTTAAACAAGCAATTGAATCAGAAGACTATATAATCACGGGCTTCATTACGCTCTAAAGTGCGTTCTCCACGCTTTTCAATCGGCGTTGGTTATCGAACGGTTCGACTCTCATCTCCAGCACCGAGTTTCTACTCGATTGGTGATATTTTCTTCAATGGTTCATATAAGTGACTGCGTGCGTCTACTCTCTCACGGTTGATTCACCGGATGTAGGTCACTCGTCGTCATCGGCGTCTTCCTTCCGGATCTTAGCCTTTAACTTTCTATTGTGTCGCGACGTGTCGTATGGATTCCCAAATGCGTCATCAACGGTACACTTTCGTGAGAAAAAGAGGAGACGAGAAAAAGGAAGCTGCCTGTAAAAGGAGACAGGTGAAAGATCTCTTTCAGGGGAAGAATCTCGCCGTCAGTCGCAAGAATCGTGTGAATGAGAAAAGAAGTCAAAGCCACACCGAGCATATACCGGAATTAGGGAGTGGGCTACTCCGATCTGTTGACACGAAAAGAAGAGAAACAGAACCTCGGACGTTGTATCCCTTTACATTCTTCGCGGACAATAAGTGGCATGGTCATACAATAAACATCAATATGTGGTTTTAGTGGCGACAATGTTAACAAATAACTGCGATTCACGAGATGACATGTGATGTTGTTATTAAATGTGAATATTTTATTATTAAGATTCACTGGATGCTCTGGGACTTTTTAACGGATCCGGATGAAACATCCTCAAATATACAAAATTCATGAAATTTTATAGAATTTAAAATTTATTTCTGGGTAATTAATTTTTATAAAATCAGCATTAATTTTAAATCAATATTAATATTACAAACAAATAAATAAAGTACTTGTACAAATTAAACTGTGAAAAAATATTAAAATTCAATACTATAGTTTACATTAATCGAAAAGGCTTTTGATTGTTAAAAGAGTGTAATTTTTCACACAAAACTCCAGAAGAGATTTTAATTTTTGAAGTGTGTAAGTTTTTCAAAATTTATTATAGCTTTTTCGATTAATATCGTCATTAAACGACGATTTTACTCGAATAATAATAGTTTTGATATTTCACCTTGGAAATTGCGCACTCAAACGTAAAGTGCACTTGCTTAATGGCTGCATAGTAGCACAGAAACAGTTACCTACGCGCGAAAGTTATCTCGAGCTTCCTTTGTTTAATGACATCGGTGCTTTTCTTCGATTCTATTGAATCATTGCTACATTTATGTATATGCAATTTATAAAAATTATATATCTCACGATAAATGTTACTTTATGAATTAATCAAATTATTGTCACGTTATTTTTAAAGAATTAAATAATATTTCTAAAAAAATTTTATCTTCTTCAATATATATTATTTATTTATTTTATTGCTCATTTTCTTATTTTCATTTACGTTTTCTTAAAATTACGTATATATTTTATATTTTATTTCTTATTTTTTTAATAATATAAATACGATTTATTATTTATTATAATAATATACTTTAATGGAACCCTATATTAAAGTTGAATAAATTTTTCTATTTATGTTTTCTTTTTCTTCTATCCTATATATCTCCGAAAATATTATACATTCGTTCGTTGGTTTTATCTAAAACGTGCCCCTCAAGCCTTTACAATATTTACGTCTACGAATGGAAATAAGACAGTGCTGCAACTTCTCTCTCAAACTGTGCGACTTAGGTCACGAAATCCTGAATAGATACCCATGGAAATATAACCTGCCCACAAAAACATTTCGTAGCCTAGTTTACGATACATCTAAATAAAATATTTAATTGAATGTACAAAATACCGTGGGTTAGAATGAAACTCTCTCCCTTCAGTGATCCTCTAAAGTTTGAATATTTATGGCGCATACCACAAACCGGAGACGGGCCTCTCGTAATTGTCAGAATCCGGCGAAGGCACGCTAAATCTTATGCAAAATGAATATATGGAAGGACGTACATCGCATACTTAATAAGGAGGAGCCTCGTCGATAGCTCTTCAGAATTACACGCGCGATTTATCTCTTTTAATTGCACAGTATATCCGAGAACCGTATACATTGATCTTGCAACAGCTGAAATGGCAGGAGACGTAGTCTATAATTTTCTAACGCGTTATTAATAATATAAGCTTCATATATAAATTTGTTTTATCGTAACGTGCCGAGCTCGTGTTAAGCTTCCATTGTACTTTTTATTATTTATTGAAAATTCATATTCAATATATGGTATCGAAACATGCTTTTTCAAGGCATTAAACAATTTATTTGTATAAAATAAAATAAAATAACTATTAGAGTTGGTTGAAGCTAAATATTGCAACATGAGAGTAAAGACACTAGAGAGAGATACATATTTTCTACTTCAACATTATTTCTTACAATTTAATAAAATTAATTTAATAAAATTAGATTATTCTGTATAATATGTTTTATATACTTATTTATTATTTCTTAGTCTATACCAATAAATTTTCTATTCTTCCTTTCTAAATAGTTAGTATATAGCGATAAAAAAAAAGTTCTATTAAAGAATTTGAATTAACAAAAATTTGAATTAAAAAAAAGAAATAATTCTTACTGTAATAATAATCGAAATATATTAAAAGCTGTTAAAAAAAGAGCACATAAAATTTATCCAACTCTATTATTTACTAAATGAATAAATTTAGAATTGACTCTCTTTGCATGAAGATATAATCGATATGAGCTCAATCCTGTTCAGTTTGAATATATAATTATGACTGAGCACATTTACACAGAATTATATCTTCAATAGAAATTCTTCATCCGATTTGAAATTGATTTCCTGTCGAGGAAAATGTCAAGACGTCTATAACTGTCAAACTTTTAAATAATTAACCATTAAAACGAGGATTGTTGGAATCAAGCTTCAGAAAGAAATAATAAATGCAAAAGTTGCATTTTTTTAAATAAACGGACATTACTTAACAGAGATTCAACATTTAGTTATAACAAAAATAGTATTTAAATTCAAAACTTAGTTATAAAATATACACAAAAATATATGACTAAGAATTGAAAAATTCATTAAATGATTATTTTTATCAATATCCTCGCTAAGAAAAAATCATGCAAATTAACCCAAAAAGAATTGTGATTGAAATTAATATTCATTGATTTTTGGATATCTTTTAAAGGCAGGTGCATCCATGTAAATCGATGTGAGCAAGAAATGTTGTAGGCCGCTCAGCCCGCCAGTCGTTCCGATCTGATTAGCACGCTGATATAACATTCAATTTCCCACAGCAGGTTACTGATAGATTATACGGATACCTTTGGGTGATGTGCGTTCCAGATCGCGTTTCCCGAATGCAACGGCCGGAAGAGTAAACGTGTGATAGAACGGTTCGATGAACGGGTCGTTTTTTGTGCACCACTGTAAATTTTTATTCGGTTGGAACCGCGCGGAAGTGTGTCATCTCTTCACAAAGCTAAACTGTAATGAAAATTGTAACGGATGTTTGGTTGTCAGAACCGGATTTTAAATAAATATAGGCGAGAAGCCTATATAAATAAAAAAAAAATAATTAAAAAGATACAAAATTTTTAAAAAGTAGAGAAAAGAGATATTTTAAGAAGCAATACAATATATATCGTTTAATCTTGAATTTAATTAATTAAAATAGATACAATTATACTCCAGATATACAACATTGGCAAAAAATATTAAGCGTCAACATTTTTTCATTTATCTGTAATTCTTATCCGTACTGTTATCTATTATAGACATTAAACATACATAAATTAAAAGAGTTCTTAAAACTAAAAATAATTTTTAAGAGAAAATGCTATAAATCAATTTTTAAACTAAAACTGTAAATATTAAGGTACTGAATATTTTTAGTCACGACTGTATCTTATACATTATTTTGTATATTTTGATATATTTAAAATGATAGACAGCTCAATAATGTGAAGCAGACGTCTGTCAAGAGATATCAGTTTCGCTATTCCAATTTCCAAATATATATAATGCCAGAAATTTTGAGAATATATATATATATATTATTCCACTGTAATACAAACAAGAAAGAAGAGAGAATCGAAAGCAAAAATAAATTCTAAAATAATATTATTATAAGATCAAATAATATAAATTGTGGAATAAACCGCGTTCCTTGAAAAAACAAAAATCTAAATAGCAAGGAAAAAAAGGAAACATTATATTGTCTTATGCGTGGTATTTTTTCAACTGTATTAATTAATGTATTCTTTTTTGTAGCAATAATTCGCGTGTTATGATTGAATTAATAGTATACGTGAATAACAGAAATATAAATATAATAAACAAATAAATAAAATTATTTAAAATAATTTAAGTTTTAACTGGAATTTACATATTTTAATCGAAATAACAACTGTGATTTCCACAAGATGTTGTATTCGAATACGACATACTTTTTCGTAGAGCGTGTGAATTATCTTGTTTTATCGTCACGTAATCCCCGTGACGGAAACCAAAGTGCATACAAAGTCGGGACGCACAAGTTGATGCGAGAAAAAAAGAAAACTTTTCCACCGAGATAAAAATCACTACCAACTACTGGCCTCGGTCGACGTTGCTCCGAAACCAACGACGACGACGACCCATGGATTTCTACCTACGAACGCTTTCTCCCGCGGGACAAAACGCCAGAGAAATTCGACCAAGTCCTTTTTTTCCAAAAACATCGTAACGTTTTCTGTAACATCGCATCACCATCAATACTTAAAAAAATCAATAATTTTTATTTCAAACTGTATATATTTGCACAGAATATATATTTTGTATGCATTTTTGCATTAGACATTTTATACCAGACACCATCAACAAAATTTAAAATCTTTTAAAATCTGCGAAAGTTTAAGAAAATTATTAAATTTAAGTCACTAAGATATTAAGAAAATTTGTTCTTATTTTATATTTTGAGAGAAAATATATAAATATTAAACTTCAATATGATGTAGTCGGAAAATATAATTGGAATAATATTCCCTAGATATCGATTTATTATGTATATATATATATATATATATATATATATATTCCATCTCTTTAATACATATTACATGAAGTTTTCGAAATAAAGTGGGGTTGTAGTGAGCGATCGAAATAGAAAAAGGCACTTTCAATTTCAATTTTTATTTTATCGCCATCAAAGCGGACCGTAGGCAACAAATCATATTTAAAATTTTCTATGTTCGGAACCGGCTTGTGAACAAAAGAAAAAAATGAAAGAGGTATAAAGGATATAGACCAACGTTCTCTCCTGTCGGAAGTTACGAGCGCGCCGCTATTTTCCTCGCACAACGCTATTGGAAATTCTTTGTGTGCTTTTGAAAGTAACGCGACGGGTGTTATCAGCCAGGCGACTACAAAGTACTGCAGATTGCTGCAGAAGAGCGTAGAGGAGCATTGAAAAATTCCCTTTCGCCGAAATTTTGATACTTCATCTCATCGATCGAAACGTCACATCTTGTTATTCTCTTTGAACAACTAGTACAAACGAAGCATTATAAATAGTTAAGAAACGAAATCCGCTCTCTAAATTTCTTGGAGTGAAATCTCATTTCAAAATAGTTAAAATACTCTTTTATTTTTAAAATTAAAATTAACTCTTTTATTTTTTGGAATAAGATTTCTTTCCTTTGGAATAAATCACACTTGAAAAAAAAGAATAAAAATCTGCTACTTTTATTCAAAAGTACAATTTTATTTCTTTTTCAATAGTGGTAATATTTCAACAATTTTGGAGTGAAATTTTACTTCATGAAATTTAAAGTGCAAGAATCACATAAAAATGAACAAAAACTTAAAATTACTTTATTTCGATTTTTAACGTCAATAAAAACTGTCAAATTTTGTAACAAAAATATCATCATTTTTTATCATCTCGTATGTAAAAAAAATTTTATATTAAAGAGACTTGTATAACGTCAAAATAAAATCATTTTGACTCTCTCTTAACTTGGAACTGGTGTGTTCCTTGAGAAAGATTAGCATTTACAAACGTTGTATACAAGTCAGATTTTTTTCATCAAATTAATGAAACTAGAATAAAACCGTTAAAATTGAATTGCGAAAATAAAACCTTTCACTCTCCATCTAAATATTGCGGAACACATTACGACACGTTACGACAAATTTAATTCAGTTACTACATATTAATGCTCACAAGTTTGAGCGTGCCTGTGTTTTACTCGGTCGAAAGTTCTTCAGAACAGTGATGGAACGAGCGCGCATAAAGAAAAAAAAAAAAAGAAACTGCTTTCACGTCCGCGTTGCACGATGTGCGAGGATATCGCGGAAACAGAAAACGTTATACAATGCGGTAACAAACGGCGACTCTGTCGTGATTCGATGCGAAGATTCCGCTACGCGACGACGCATTCTATTTGAAAATTCTTAGCGGTGCAAATGCACACAAGCGTGAACGCGGCAGGGCATGGTTCGGGAAAACGTGCGTTTACACGGGTATCGCATTCCTCCACTGCTTTAGAAAGTATGTACGCGTGAACGGGTTACACGGGGAATTAGTCGACTCGCACGGAAAAAATAGATTGGATAGTCCAGCAAAGATAAAGCTTGCTGTGCGAGTTCAACATCTATAACTAATTGTAAGATTTGATGAACAAGAAAGAAATCATGTCGGCAAGCGATCAAGTATCACTATACTAATTCATCGGATTCTTTACTACAATGAAAATTTCTAATACAAGTTTTTCTTTATTACAGCAGTACACGATATAGTACCTATATCATTCGTTGAATGTTAAGAAGGGTAGAACGACGTTTGTGTCGTAAAAGGAAAGCATACATAGATAGTAGCATGTTTTGTTACAAATTTTAATCTATTTATTTTGGATTGACTTTTAGAAAGTTATCTTTGTTATATTATAAAAAATTTGCTATTACAACAAATATGATTACAATCGCTAATTTTATTCAGCTTACAACTTTGCTTTTACGTAAAAAACTCTATACAACTGTCCGTATACATTACAGCTGTAGATTTATTAAATCAGTGAAGTTTTTGGATATTTTAACAAATCTTTATTTTCCGTACTGGCACAGTACTGACTTGTGTGCAAAAAATTTATTTAAAAAATTTATGATATCCTGCGAGTACACATAAATTACATAATACATAAAAGTAAAATATATATATCTTTGTTTTTTTCAGAAGCAAATATGCATAAATTTTAATAAAACTTTATTAAATTACGTATATTTAAAGAAATAAATTTAATTCATGTAATATTGCGTGAAAAAATGAGGAAATCGTGAAGAATTTGCTTCGAGTCTATAATAAATAACAGAACTTTTCAGGTAGCGGTGCATGTAATATATATGCGTACTCTTCACATGAAGAGTTTTACCGCAAAAATGTAGGAAATAATGTTTGATTACGATGTACTGGTAACGGATAATGGCTATAAAAAAATCTCGGATCCGTCACTTTCTATTTAAGCGTCGGAAAAGTTAGGAGTACATACAATGATGGAAACTCGTCGTTCAGCGCTGCTATTTTCATAAATATCAAAACGCGCAGTTTACTATTCATTTATTTAAACAACAAATAACTCTCGCAGTTTTGTATTCCCGTGTATTCCGTGAAATATGAGTACGTAAACTTTTACGGAAGTGGCAAGCTGAATATCGAGGTTTCGCTCTGGAAGCGCGATTTAAACGCGAGCCATTTAGAAAAAGGATAAAGTTCTTCCGATATTTCCACGGTACTATCCTTTACTCGTAGAATATGGATCCATTTAAGCCTCATTCTAATCGCGGCCTGGAAAGTATTCTCTGGGAGGGAAAAGAATTTCTCCGTGCTCATAAATAAATCAGCGAGCGTCTCAACGATGAGAAGGAAGAATTTTTCGCCGTGTTAAGAATAAATCTCTGCTAGAAAGTTACTGATGCTTTATAATTTTTTTTTTTATGAAAAATTGACTCATTTATGTCCCAACAAAACATATCAAACGATCGATTAGCTGTATGTAACAATATGTATTTTTTCAGAAAAAATACAACGATAATTTGATATAGAAGTATCGGTATAAAACAATCTATCAATTCATTTTTTATCTTTTTCACAAATAATTATATAGCTTTCAATTAACTACAAAACTATTATTTCAGTAGTTCTGTCAATGTGTAAATTTTACATATAACAGAAAATAAAATTATTATTCATTTTTAAAATAAAGAGAGAAAACAAATAACGAGTGATACATGCAAAATACAAATACATGAAAGAATTCCATTAAATATCATCAACATGGCATAAACAACACAGCGCTACAAAATAAATAGGAAATGTAAAAATGTCATTAAATGTATTTATATAATATACAAACACAAAAACGTTGCAATAAAATTTCTGTGTGCACAATAACATTCAAAAATCGAGAAGATCCTCAGAATCTTTCGCGGTTTATCCTGCGCGAAGTGTAAGCTCGGACTTACCTCGCGATCGTAGTCGTATCCGTTTCCCGAGGATGCCGGCGAGCCGGAACTCCCGTGCACAATCCTTTCGATGTAAACCTTTGTGTCGCACTCCGCGTGAAAAGTCCGCACCGTGCGACAATGCGTCACGACTGCGTAACGTTTATTTACGAACAACGGCGCGGCACGGCGACGTCGCTCTCTCGTGTGATCCTCCGACGCGCACCTCTCGCTCCTTCCGTTCAGTCCGCGCAGAACGACACCGGTATACTGGTTCTCGGTTGGCCCGTCGCTCGACGGCCTCGTATGATGACCCCCTTCTAGAATTCTGTGGCCCTACTGACGACACGATCACCGACAGCGCGTCGCGCGACGTTGGGATCGAAATTAATCACACTTACGAAAAGAGGATTTTAGGCGGATGAAAAGGAGGAGATATTGGAAGAGGATTAACCGCGCCTGAGGATTCCTTGCGTCGTTAGCTTTGCGATTACTGTCGCTTTAATTATAATAGTCAATCAGTTTTTAATTTTAATAATTATATTAACAGGAAATAAGTGAAGAAAAAAAGGGTCATTTGAGTTATTTAAATTGCATGGAAATTGGAAGAAAGATAATATTTCACAATAAATTATTCGTAATTTAAAAAATTCTTATTAATATTCTTATGTTTATTAGCATTAATATTATTAAATTGCTTGTCAATTTAATATATGTGACGAATTGGAATTCTGTGTCTATCGGTTTATAGCCTACCAATCAACATTCAGATTTTTTATTTTGTTTTATATTAGCTCTAATATTAAAGCGTATTAATAAATCTATGCGCGATCAGATTAATTGGCCTTCTTTCTTTTGCAGCATTAATTTTGCGGAAGGCGACAATTATATATCGCTTATTTGTATAGATTTCCTATCGCTATTTTATTGCTGTTACCTAACATTGCGTCTAGGACTTAATTGGAGCGCAACGTAATATTTAATATACTCTTTTCAATAATTAGTTAATTAATAACAAACATTTTGGCATCACTTGGGTCATTGTCAAATTAAAATTTCATTATAAGCATTGTTTCTTATCTTTTAAATAGGAAGATTAAGTGCATCGCTCACTCTGGTTGCAAGGCCAAATGGCTCAAATTCAGCAGCAAGACGATATCCCATCTAGTTAAAGTTTAAAAAAGAATAAAAAAATTAATAAATTTATCAAAAAATAAATAGAAAATTACAGTAAAAAACGTGGATAATCGTAAAAATTAAAATTAATTGTAATAATAATCATCAAATGGATATATTTAAAAAAAAAGTAGATTTTACAGAATTCTCCGAATAGTGATGTTAGATAAAACTAGCCTTGTTCGAATTTCTTTTTTGTTGTTAAATTTCTTGGTGTATTTTAATGTTATGAAATAGTTATTATGTTATTTTATACTGAAACTTCATTCGAATTGTTATCGGGAATAAATTCGCACTTTAATAATATCGGTTACGAATTTCGTGTAACGAGATGCTTATTAGTCAGTTGAATTGCCGTTGCACAAGCCCGGAAATGAGCGGTGTTCTGACCGCGACGCGACCGCGTCAATAATAAACGAGACGGATTAATCGATGCGAACGAATTATCTAGGAGCACTGCGATGAGATTTCACTATCGGGAAAGATGCTGCTTCAACATCCGATTAAACTTTTCTCCTCGGAAAATTAATCGGTGAAAAGAAACCAAAGGGAAAAAGACAAAAAGCGAGGATATTTCTAGATAACATTTTAACTGCGCGATTTTAAATTCAATTTTAATAGAAATGTTATTGTAATGTAGAACTCGATCAAAATTCTTGATCCACAAAAAGATACAGAAATTCTATGCTATAGAGATATATATATATATATATAAGAATATTTAAGAAATAAAATCCACTTTGATATAATTTTAAAGACAACGTTCTAAGACTTGCGTCTTAAAAAATAATAATCGTATTTCCAGATCGCTAAAGAAGATAATTTTACAGTTTAATAAAAATATTTTTGAACATTCTTTTTAATTAATATCTCTCTTACAGTATTTCATCGTTATTAAAATTATTGTAATTTGCACAAACACATTTCTTAAATTAAAATTAATTTAATATTAATTTTGCTTACACGGTAATTAATGCCAATTAAGAAAAATAAACCTATTTTTGGTTGACCTTAGACTTAAATATTTCAAAGTGGATTTATATACATATATTTATGTACATATCCGATTCTCTCTATAAATCGAGCACTGAAACTTTTTCGGTCTTGAAACATGATCACAAACAGAACTAGAATAGAAATTTCACATATTAAATTAATAAGCAATTTAATAATTTTTAATCTAATAAGCATATCTTAGAAAGATATTAATAATTTGATGTTAATTTATTTAAACACCAACAATAATAAGCTTCACTTAAAACAAAACAAATTAATATTTCTTCATTGATTTATTCTCATCAGTTTTATACGAATTTTAATTGTTAATAATCAATGTGTTATAATCGTAAAGATATCGATAGCTTATCAATACGTTACATCTTCTACAAGACAGAATGCAGATATCTTTTTTGTTGTCACAAGAGTGTCAGATTGACGCGAAGACGGCGCGTTATTCGCGTCTCACTAATTTTTAATTACTTCTTTATTTCGCTGAATAAATTGTTGAAGTAATTAAATCACGAGTATGTTGAAAATTAACACGATGCCGACTCTGGTAGACGAGGAATTCGATGCTCGCGCGCGACCCGCTTACTCACCTTTATACGGTACTCGCGGTACTTTCGGCTGAATCGCGCCGCGCCGCGTCGGCGTGGAAACTGCACGGTGGAATGCAAACACGTGCTTTGGCGCTTCTTTCTCTCGGCGTGTTTTCGAACGCGTTTAAATGTCATGGATAAACGATCGTGATTTTGTCCGACGTTCTCGATACTACACTTAGAGAATGATACTTAAAAATTTATTTCTTGGATATACTTAATGTTTATTTTGTTGAAATAAATCATTACATATTTAAATACAACGAAATAAACTTTTATTTTTAGTAAATAAACCATCCATTTTCTTTCTACAATTAATGAGATATGCTTTATACAAATATATATTTCATCATATCACAGCCAATTTTTTTTACATTTAATAAATTTTTTAAAAATGTCACTTGTAACATCTACTTGCAAATATCTTGACTTTTTTTTTCTCACAATCAGTTTAAATTAATGTCAGTTTCTATGAGTTAACAATTGTGATTAAATCATATGATTAATTACAAAAATATAATAAATATAGGATTAATTGCGCGGGTATAATAAATGTTTATTTATGTTATTTAACGAAGGCCGAATATAAATTCAAATTTTCGTAAAAATTTGTTTTCCCTTTAATTATATACTACATATAGACTTCTATTTGTATATGTACAAAGAAGAGATAGAAAAGAATTGATGTTATACAGAATATATTTCTAAAGGGGAAGAGAACATTTATTTTTAATAAATATTATATATAAAATTAAAACTCAACCGTTCGTGTTTCATATAATAATAAGGCGTTTCAGTACTTGGTTATTCCAATGCTAATTTATACGTTTGAATAAATAAATATAGATAATTCTGGAACAAATCCTTTAAAAACAATCATTAAAAATTGAGGACAGATTTTTAATTTGTGACTAGAAATTATTACCGCGTTACTTCCACTAAAGAAAAATCCAGGTCATTCAAAAAAGCCGTTATTAAAAATGAATATCGACGATTCTCATATGGACATTGAATACGACGCATTGCATTTCGCACTGTATTCGCATTTTGTTTTGCTGCGCGTGGTAGAATCTAGTCAAAGGTAGAAAGAAAAAGAGAACGCATTATATTAATGACAAGGGAAAAAATTCTTCAGCAGTATGCGCGTGTTAGTCTGGATGTTGAATAGGCGGTGGAATGCTAAAGATTTTAGAGAATGAATACTACAGTGAGGAATGCTAGAGAATGAGTACTATAGTGGAAAAGAGGAACACAACGGAGAGGTAGGGGAATCATCCGCTAAATGAATCGTGCACTTCCTAGGTGCCTTGAGCACGAGCCGGAGCACGAGCGTGGCACCGAATGCTCATCGTCGAGAGAAGTGAGGCCCAGTGACCGACATTCCCCTCACTCTTGATCCTTCCACTGATTCTCCGCCCGGATCTCACGGTGACCTGAGCATTGCGAGCAGCCGGAACCGGCGGGCTCACCGCCCTGAATTTCCGCTTGATACAGTCATTCGAGTACGTCACACGTAAAATCCAATATGTACAGGAGCAAAAATATAATCGAAAGCATTGCACGTAGACAGTAACGTATTGATAACATATGTGTATAACCGAGGGAGTAATCACTTAATGTAATCGTGGGATGGTCCCTGAAATCATTATAAAATTTATATGAAATTCCGATGTATAATCCGATAATTACATATATGCAAGTACAAGAAATAATTGTGTAATATTAGATAAAATCGTTTATTTTACCAAATGATTGCATATTTAATGAAGAAAATTATTTGTCATCAAATAAAATTATATAAAATTAAATGAAATCATGTGTGAGACAATATTTCAGATAGTGGTTACCCCCTCGTATATAACAATGTAAAATAGTGAAACTGTAACATGATGGAAAAAAAAAGATAAATATAACATAATATCTAAAATATAACATACCATTGTAAAAACAGTAGAAGCATATAACATTATATAGTTAATATATAAATATTATACAATTTTTTTTTTATAGAAGAAATAAAATTACAAGATTTTACAAAAAATAATGTATTTTTGTCTGTAATGGTATAAACATATTTTTACAGTGAACGGTAAATTATACAACCATGAAATCCAGGGAGTACAGCGTTATTGTTGATACACACAGTAATAAGAAGTGAATTTGTTCAAATTATTCTTTTATTTCAATGAAATAATAAAATTAAAAAAAAATTATATGTATATAATTGACACAATATATGTCGACACACTTGCGATATAAATTAAAAATTGAAGCTAATACTAGATTATAGATCATTCAGTTCTATCTTTATATCTCTTTTATTTGTACATTAAACTTACAATTTAAATAACGCTATCTAAATTAAAAGTGAATTTATTTCTCTTAACTGTTATTATTCAATTATTTATGGCTTACGGCTTACTATCTCTATCGTAAACAGCCCCTTTACACATGATACTCGCTGCATATTTTTTTATCGGATAAAAAAATGGATACAGCCATTAAGAACACACTTATTCACAGCTCGAATAAACATAGCTCGATAATTCGCTTGGTCACAATTTCAGATCTTGAGGGAGTACACGCGCGCCTACTTCTAAAGTCACTAGATTAATAAAGTACCGCAATCCATAAGGCCAATGTATAAGGATTTGGAACCAAAATGACATCGAAAAGTGTAAATAGTGCTCACTTTCATAACGTATCTACATATTAAGTGTAATGTATTTAACCTGTCTGTTGTGCAATGTCTGTGTGCACACATTTATACTCATATGAATATGCACGGATGTTGGAGCCAAAATGGCGGAATGATTGCGGTACTTTATAAATCTAGTGACTTTACCCACTTCTAGTAAAATGTCTATTTTTAAATATCAAACTTGTAAGAGGGCCCGCATACATCTTCCGTAACAGTAACCGTAGGACATACCATTAGAATTAGCCAATCACAATCGAGAATTCTTTTGAACTCTTAATTCTGATTGATTAATTCTTAAGTAAGTCTTACAAGCTTGATATTTAGAAATTGACATTTTATCTCTAAGATCGTCTTATGTCTTAAACCTATTTAGACACTATAAACAAATTTGAAAATTTGAAATTAACGCTTAGAGATACAGATTCAGAAAGAAAACCCTTCATCTCTATTTCTTTGTTATATTAGGTACTTGTAATATTTTACAGTGCTATTTAAAGTGTTCATATTCCCAAAAGACATGATGAACCCTTCATGTTCAAAAAAGTCACACGATGGTTGTTCTGGGTTAAAATAACTCGACCCATTTTTCAAATGTTACCTATTCAATAGTATTCAGTTTCATCGACTTCAAAACATTACAGTATACAATTTCATCTTTTAAGGAAATGGAACAATGGCATTGTAGTCACGAATTTAATTTTAACACTACAAAAAATCGTTAACGTGTTAACTTTGGAATGTGTTTTTTTACTTATATTTTCAAATTTTGGTTTTAGCCTAACTATTAAGGAGATTCTTAAGACAACTTAGTCATATTAGAAATACCACTTACACATAGACGATTATGTATCATTGACACATCACTACATCAATATCTCACTCACATATGCTACACATACAGGCATCTAAAACAGATCACCTAAATAACTTGCTTATTTTTGATACAAAAAAATGTTTCAGATAAAAGTGGTACAGTTTTGAGGAGGACATGTTTTTGTCATGTTAGTTTTTGTCTAAGTGGAGGCACTAAAAAGATATGAAGGTCAACTCCACTTTTCAAAATAAAATTGTGTGACTTTTTACATAATTATGATTTCTTTAAGTCTGCATATAAAAGTGTGAAGATACAGATACTGACAAACCAATCATTTATGCAAGATATTTTAGACTTTATTCTAATTTATATTGACATAAAATATTAAATATCTCATGAAATATTAATTTTTTTATAATTGTACTTTAATACTTCTATAAACAGAATAATGAAATAAATCAATTAGTGTAAAGAGAAAACACATAGTTGCTTATTTAAAAGATTATCCATTTTATCTACTATATTCTTTTTGAAGCAAATGTGTTTTCTTTACACCAGTTGATTTGTCTCATTATTCTGTTTATAAAAATATTACGGAACAATTATTAAAAAATTAATAATTTATGTGATATTTCTATTGGATCAATAGAATCACTAATTCTATTTGACTAGTGCAAAATTTGTATTCGACTTATAAATAAAAGTCAAGCATTTGCTATTATAAAAAAAAAACCGCCTTTATTGGATGTATTCGCCATCGTTCTCGATAATCATTTTCCAACGTTCAACCAATTTATAGATACCACATTTGAAAAAATCACGTGATTTTGAGTTAAAGAATGCAGTAATGTGATTTTTGACAACCTCCACAGAATCAAAATTCTTGCCATTTAAATCGTTTTGTAATGACCGAAACAAATGATAATCGGAGGGTGTCATGTCTGGAGAATGTGGTGGATGCACTAAGATTTCCCATTTCAATTCTTTTAATTTGTCTAGAGTCATTTCCGAAGTGTGTGGTCTGGCATTGGTATAGTGGAAGATAACGCCTCTATGATTAACCAAATTCGGGCGTTTTTCTTTGATTGCTTCATTCAATTTGGTTAGTTGTTGGCAGTATTTCTTTGGATTAATCATTTGGCCAGCAGGAAGCAACTCAAAATATATAACACCTTGGCAATCCCACCAAACAGACAGCAAGACCCTCTTCAAATGCAAATTGGCTTTGGCAATTGAATCTGCCGGTTCATTTGCTTCCTTCGAAGTGCTGTTGCCAGCGATCAAACGCTTGTGTTTGATGCCGGTATACAAGACCCATTTTTCGTCGCCAGTCACCAAACGGTGCAAAAAAATCTCTTTTTCCATGCGTCTGAGTAAAGAAGTAGCTGCGGAGATACGGTCCAACTTGTTTCTTTCAGACAACGAATGCGGTACCCAAGTATTGAGTTTCAGAGTGAGTCCCATCTTCTCTAAACGCTGAAACGCTATTGATGGCTCAATGTTCAGGATTTCAGCAACATCTTCCGTCGTAAGGCGTGTATAGTTTGGTATTATTGCGCTCAGAACATCGTCATCGATGGAAGGACGCCCAGAACGAGGTTCATCTTCGAGACTAAATTCACCACGACGAAATTTAATAAACCACTTCCTCACCGTTTTAAGGGCTGGTGCACGGTCCAAATAAACCTTCTGAATGTTTCTTGTCGCAGCGACACTGGTTATTCCTTTCCGAAACTCGTAAAGCATCACATGTCGAAAATGCAACTTCTCCTTGTTTATCTTCTCCAATGACATTTTTTCACAACTTACATTCAAAACACTTCTGATGCTTAAATGATCAATGACCAGCTGACCGCTATCTTTTCAACGATATATGTATATGCATACATAAACAACAATAGACCCAATAGACTCACCATGTTTCTTCACTAGTTCCATCTATACGAATCGGATTCGGATAATCGGGTATGAACTTTTGCACTGATCCAAGTATTCTAAGTAGGAGATTTGGAGTAAAGCCAGCGGCACACGGTGCTTGTTTTCCTGCTGGATTGCTAGCTAGATCAGATTCTTGCCATCGGATTGGCCGCGATATTGGCACTTTCAGCACCGCAGCCAATACGGTGGCAAGATTCTAATCCAGCTAGCAATCCAGCAGGAAAACAAGCACCGTGTGCCGTAGGCTTAAGATATATGTATGTATCAAGGTTGTTATTGGTGATGGAACTTATTGTGAAGGCCTGTTCTTTTTACTGAACTGGTGCACAGAATGCAATAAGTTGAAGTGAAACAGATATACGTTTGTTTCATTTCAACTTATTGCACTGTATGTACCAGTTCAGACAGTGCAGGCAAAAAGAACAGGCCTTATATGGGTGGAACTTATTGTGGATAACAATAGGTCTGTTCGTGTTGCTTGCACTTTTTGCACTTACCATCTTCGCTTTCTCTCTTTTTAACGCCGAATATATATCTATTTCATTTTAAGTGTAAAATTATTTGGGGATTTCATGCAACGCGAACAGACCTCATAATTATTCTTTGAAACTTATGCTGGATTCACACTGCTTCCGATTTTCGTCGTATGATGACTCTGTAACCAATCAGAAAAATCGTATCATCGAGACGAAGCAAAATTTTGTTTCCTGATTGGTTGCAGAGTCGTCGTACGACGAAAATCGGATGTAGTGTGAATCCAGCGTGAAGGTTGGATTATACTGGCCGTAATCTGTTAACTTATGCTGTAATCTGTAAAAATTGACCAATTATAATCGATTATTCCCCTCTCATTCGACTGTGATTGGTCAATTTTTACAGATTACGGCATAAGTTAACAGTTTACGGCCAGTATAAATCAACCTTAAAGCGGGGAGCACAGACTTTTGCATAACGCATAATACATATACATAAAGAATTTGATTGGTCCATTGACTCATGCATAAGAAAATGGGCCAATGAAATTCCTTATGCACATGCTTTATGCGTTATGCAAAAGTCTGTGCTCCCCGCTTAACGCTGCCAGGCTAGGTGAGAAGTTGGGTACAAAATGTCGGGCAGAAGTAGTGGTGGGGACAGTTGGCACATCTTTGATTATAGGTTTTTAGTATTCCCATCTTATAGTCAAATGAGAGAGGAATGCTCGACTGTGGTTGGTCAGTTCTTGTACTTTAACCCAACTCTAAAGCCTTAAATACAATGCGAGGGAATAGCGATAGCGATAAGTTTCAACCTATCAAAAATGCATATTCCGGTGTATTCGATTTCTGATAAGGTGAAACTTATCGCTATCGCTATTCCCTCGCATTGTGTTTAGGGCTTAAAGCCCATGGCACAAAGAAAAATGTAAGGCCGTAAACCTAATCAGTAAGCGAATTGACCAATCACAGTTGAGAACGTAAGTAGCCGCCGCTTACGTTCTCAACTGTGATTGGTCAATTCGCTTACTGATTACGTTTACGGCCTTACGTTTTTCTATGTGTCATGGGCTTAACATTGGATTCGCTACCAGCCTTACGGTCTCTACTGTGATTGGCCAATTCGTTTACTGATTACGTTTTACAGCCTTACGTTTTTGTATGTGCCATACAATGGCTTTAGCGTGCTAACATGCTATAGTTTACGTCACGTATACTATAGAATTTCAGATATAAAAGCGCGCTTTTATCGATAAAAGTGCGTTCTGAATACGGGCCATAGTTTTTATGGAAAAATGGCCAGTTGATTATTTATATATTTCTCAGTTTGAGAATTTGGAACAAATTCTAGCACCGTGTGGACGACTTTGGTTTACTACTTGTATCACGTTTGCAAAGTAAAGTTTTACCACATATATGCACCTGTATATATACATATCTACTTGTCACCTTGTCAAATTGGAGGAATTTTTCTCTAAATTTGAAGAATTTTTCTTTTCATCGAGAAAATTTTTAGAGGTATAGAATGTTTAGGAGAAAAACGAAAGAACAATACAAAGAAATATTAAAATTATGGCAAAAATGTTGAGAAACTCGTAATATAACTTTGGAGAAAACTTTCGAACAGACTCGGCAATACGGGCATAATGACTGAAACAAAATCGAACGTACTTCTCCATCATCTCTAGAAGAAACCGTCGGTACAGTCGGTAGTTCGCGGGTACAGTATTAAGCCAATCTCCCGGAACTGTCTGTGGTAGGCCTGGAATGCGGTCGATGTTCGTTAAGTGTGGAACGTAAATAAGCAATCGAGCGGTCCTCGATTCCGTTCGGGTCGGTACAAGATAGTCTAGGACAAGCGAAGAAAATCGCTCGTTTCCCACCACCCATGGATACATCCACGTTATTCCGCGATCGTCGTTAGAACGAACGTCGGGGGAACACCGCGCGCTTAGTTCGCCCGATTGACGTGTTTCGCCGATTTCCTCGAAACAGTGACCGAGGTACGCGAGGAAGGAGCACACGCCGGAAGAGAGGAATGGGTATCAGGGGGACAAGAAGAAGACGAGGGCAGGCCCTGTACTCGTGTCCCGCGCTCGTCTTCCTCGGCACGTCGTCGTCATCGTTGTCGTCGGACCGTCGTACCGTCGTGCTGCGATCAGGAAGGGAAGAAGCGGCGAACAGGCCGCGCTGCTCGTTCCTGTTATGCACGCAAAGCAAGCGCCCAGTAGAGTGTTCATAATTCCACCGCGTTCGTTAGTACCCGTGGTGGAGGAGGAAAGGGAAAGGGTAACCTGGGCTACCTGGGCGACGAGGAGGAGGAGGTGGAGGAGGCATAGGCGTAGGAGAACGTTTGACACACAGTGGTAGTGGGAGAGCGCCCGGATGGATTGAAGCGCAGGAGAGGGTAAAAAGCGTGGGCGCGCGATTTTCTATATATGCGCGTTCACCACGAGAGCCCAGACTGCCGAGAGGTGATACCTGTTTAGTTCGATCTGTCGAAGAATACAGGCATCCATCCTGCGAATCTACCAATTACTGCCTCTTTCTCTCTCTCTCTCTCTCTTTCTCTCTCTCTCTCTTTCTATATCTATCTCTTTCTCTCTCTCTCTCTCCCTGTCTGCCTCTGCAGATTGTACGAGATCGTTTGTCGATTTCGTTCAAAATACGTCACGATGTTCTCGGGCAAGGTGCAGATCGAAATCTGCGAAGCCAGAAGTCTACGCGCGACCGACAAACAGAAGCAATTTTGGAAGGAGAATGAGGAGCCTTCACTGGACCCCTACGTGCAATTGCACGTGGACGAAATTAAATTGGCCCGTACTAGCACCAAGCTGAGGACCTCGGATCCAGTGTGGCATGAAATCTTCACTCACAAAGTACGAAAGGCGACCGAACTGGGTCTCACCATCTTCCACGACGCGGTATTACCGCCAGATTATTTCATCGCGAATTGTATCATTCCGTTCACATTACTTATCAAAAATCTACACGACGGGATCAACGATTTCTGGGTAAGTTTCGCCCGTGCCCGTCTACGTTTTTCATCCCGATGAGCCTGAACCACGCGCGTGCATGTGTACGTGCGTGTGTGTGTATGTACCAAATGTACACCTCCGCGCGGCGTCGTGTTGCACGCGTGTGTGTTGACAGGTCGTATTAACCCTCGCCGTACGGGGATATGGAGTACCCGGAGCGTTTAAAAATCGCGCAAGATTTGTAGATACCGGGGAGTGAGGGGTTTCAATGTGGAGGGGGAAATAAGTTAAGTGTTCATTGTATACTTGTCCCTACCTATAGCGTTGTCATCAGTTGTGTGAAAAAGCCGTAGTGATCGTTTTTTCCATATCTATACATAGAATGTAATACTCTATATATAGAATATTATATTCTATAAATATCGTGCAATATCTCTTGTGCGTGCAATTTTGAAAAAAGTATATACGTATACTTGTTCGAGGAAATGTTCAAATACATTTTTTTTATTCACATGTACAACTATTCATTCCTCTTTAATTCTTTTATTTTATATCTTTATAAATACTTGTTATATATTATATACAATTGTATGTAATATATCTGTATAAGTATCAACTAATAATTTTTTTTTTTGTAAAAAATCATGCAATTTGAAAATAAATATGTTAGGCAATTTTTTTATACAATTTTTAATCATTAAATATATACTTTTAACTATTTATTCTTTGAATTTTTTTATTTTTATTTCTATATTAAATGTAATTAATAATTTAAAAAAGAAAGTTTTCATGATTATTTGAATGAAAAATGCACTTTTTATTGTTCAATATTATTTACAATTTACAGTTTTCGGCAACTCATACGGGGGACTCTTCTTTAGACCCTCTAAGATAAGGATTTTGCAACCTTATTTTAATCATTTTATTAAAAATTTAAACTACTTGGACTCGATGGGGTACGCCATACTTTCGTACGGTAACGACATAAATAAAAATACATGCGGTAACTGAGAGTTATTGAATCTGTTTTTTATAAAGAGCTGAACTAGGTATATACATTCTCTTAAAATGAAATGAGTATATATTTGATATTTGCAATAAGGAAAGTTCTAGTGCAGTCTAGATCAACAATAAAAACAAACCTGTTGATACCATTGGAGTTGATCCTCTACTCTTCCTTCATAATATTTTATATTACACAAAAATTGTTTAATCATGACACGTTGATCTTTTAATGTTTAGTTTTACATTTATTAATTTAAAAAATTTTTATTCAAATTAAGCTAAAGTTCTTTATTCGGTATGAACACCTAACACACAAATATATATAATAAATATTCGTAAAACAATATTAAAATAATATTTGAATAATATAAATAATAATATAACAATATTATTTATGAATATGAATATATACATATATATATATATATAAATATATACTTGTTCACACACTGAGGAAAATATTCTAAATTTTAATAAAAAAATTATTTGAATAATGCTTTGAATAATTAAATAATTGAATAATTAAATATTTACTCAAAAAGAAATGACAATTAAGTTCAATTAATGGTTTTTGTACCTAATAAATATATCTTTATATTGTATTTAGTAAATATTTAGATGAAACTATTCAAATAAATGATTTATTAGAGTTTAGCATTTTTTTCGGTACAATGGAAAAATATGTGAGAGGAGATTGAAGGTTGAAGATTAAAATCCATCAATTAAATAATATAAATCTATTTTGTTTTAATTAAATTATAATCTGTAATTTACAATCTTCAATGTACAGTCTTACACTTAGAATTTATATAAATTAGATATTGTATATACGGGAATAAAAAATAATTTCAAATTTTTCTTAGTAATTTTATATATAAATGAAACCGATATAAATAAAAAAAATCAGTGTATCTTTAATATTTTCTTATTTTGCATAATATTATTCTAAATAAGATAGAGTACATAAATGCTATTTTTATTTATTGAAGAGAAAGATTAAATTAGTTACCAACAAAACCTTGAATTTTGTTCTACACATGCATCTCGCATGTTTTATAGTTTCTATACTTATTTTATAATTTTGTGCGTGCGTGCGTGCGTGCGTGCGTGCGTGCGTGCGTGTGTGTGTGTTGCTAGGTGATGATATATCTTTTTAATTAAAAGAAATACTCTTCTTGAGAAATATATTTTAATTGTAATATTAAAAAAATTTTTTAAGTGTTTTAATGAAATGGGATTTTTTTGATATTTTAAAAGTATCGATGTCTTCTAAGTTATAGAAACTAAGATTTTTTTTCTCTGTATAATTTGATTTCTGCAGTCACATTGAATTCAGAAAAGTATTCAAATAAGATTAACAGAAAGTTAATAATGTAGAATATTGTAGAAGATATTTTATTCTGACATTACGACATTAAATGTGAAATATTTCATAAACTATTTATTTTTTTATTTTTAAATACTTTATACATAGAATAATGAAATAAATCGTGCAAAAAGCATTCGCTTTAAAAAATAAAATTTGTAACACATATTGCAAGTTGTGTGTTCTTTACAAAAGCAATTATATTTTATTTATGTCAAAACAATGATTATACGATATTCCAAAATAATCATTAGAAAAATATATTATGGTATTCTTGAAGCAAGTTTATTCGTTTGCAAGAAATTTAGATAACGTTTTTTAGTTATACATTTTTTTAGCAAACGATACTCTCGATCAAAAAGAGATGTCGAGATGTAAATTTTTTCTTATATAAATATGTATTTTAGGTGTCAATCTTATATTTTTATCTCATTATTTCATTATTTTATGTAAAGTGTTGTACAAAATATTTAAAAATTGTTAAAATTTATTAGAAAATTAAATATTTTATAAACTGTTAATTTCTTAGCATTATCCTTATGTTGAATATTTCTTAATATTCTTATTAGCACCAAAATGTTACACTTTTTCTAAAATAAATTATAATACATTTACGCTATGTAAGAAGAGAAAAAATAAAACTACGAAAAAAATTAAATTACAAATTTTTTAATAATTTGTTTTGCATAAAACATTATACATACCCTGCGCTGATAGAAAAGTTATATAAGAGAGACAGAAATTAGTATTTAAAATAATGAAAAGAAATCAACTTTAGAGGGATTTCCTTTAATGTTTTCTATTAATGCAGCAGTATATGCTCTATGAAATTGAAAAGAATATCTATGTTATTGATTGAAAATATACATGTCTAAAATAGATCCTAAAATCGTCTGTTTTATCGACTCATTATCAGTGGGATTTACACACATACGATTTACGTGTTAATTGACACACATCGATACATCACTACGTACTACTACATCAATATCATACGCATACATACGCATAAATTTGCGTAACGTATTTTTATATCGAATTAGACGTCTAATAGCGATTTCATCTGGGAACACTGGTGTGTAGTGATGCATATTAAAATCGTTGTATACTGTAAAATATTGACCTTTCGAATTTCTCTATTATTTCGTATAGTACGTCTCTCGTAACATTTAGAAATAACTTTGAAACTGTAAATAAATATTTTCTATGTAATAGATCACATAAGAGACATCGAGTTGCTCACCGCTCGATGCGATTGACTCGCGATCTGTAGACGCGAGTCAATCCCACCTGTGCGCCTACACGCGATTTTTCGCGTGTAAGGAACTGAAAATGACTTCTACCTAGAGATCAAGAGATCTATGATCACCAGTGCTGTTCAGATCCGGCGTTAAACGGTAGATCCCATATATCACTAGATATATGTCTTTATCCCTCAGACCGGAGATTGGGCATTAGGCTGGCAACTTAATTCCAGAAAAAGGACTCATTGCTCAAAAAAAACTCCCAATACTGAAGATCGGAAAACGTCGCAGAATGTTACAAACCGAATTATAGATAGATAGATAAATCACATTATTACAGTTAATCTAATCTGCAAAACTGATTGTTTTATTGGACATTTTTCACACAACTTTTTCAATGTAATTTTCAATTTCGTTATTTTTTTTACGTATTATCAGGTATATTAATTCATCACATCACACTTGATAGCGATAATATACACAATTCCATAAACATATATAAAACATTCATTATAACGTGAATAAGATGTTTTTCTGATGCTCGACGCTCATTTGCAGCATCAAAATAGGGTATATAATCAAAATTGACGCCAGACAATTGAAAAGAGATTGCATGAAAAAAGTGTGTAGCGTTAAATTTGTCGGGACCACTTTGGGCCGGTTTCACCAACGCCGATTAGTCCTAATCGGGATTAACCGTCAACCGTAATTGGTCAATTCTACTAAACACTAAATGAGATTGGTCAGTTAACGGTCGATTAATTAACTAGCGTTGGTGAAACCGACCCTTTGTGTGCACTTGTGAGGTGTATTACTGAAGCCAGACGAACATGCAACATTGACGAAAGATTGCAACATTCGACCAGCCGAACACACCAGTTTGCATCGATATTCGAAATATACAGTCGGTTCGTCCCAACGAAATCACTATGAATGTAAAAACAAAATGCAAATATATATTTTATTAACAATACAATAGAATGTATTGGAAATTGCACGATTTAATTCGTTTTTAATATATTTTTACAGCAATTGTGTTATAGACAGCTTTATATGCACCAGTGCACACTATTGCATCCCAACCGAAATCGCTATAAATCTAATTATAGGAACACGACGTTGTTTGTTCATATAATCTATAATACTAATCTGTAGACTACAATTTCGTAAATACATATTGCAAAACTATTACATCGAGCAAATGTTATGATGTTGACAACTGTAGATGCCACATTGGATTAACATATGATAAAAAGATCTCAATTTCAAAATTTTTTCCGTTCTCAGTATCAGCTCCACCTCGTAACACATATTAATGTATATTTCAATTCTGGAAAAGGATTTTTAATTCAATAAAAAAAAAAAGAAAAAGAAAATGCGACACAAAAAATTATTATATTTAGTCAATAAAACATACGAATAAAATTATAAAATCTTAGATAACATGCATGTCTAAAAAAAGATATCTATGATATGATATTTGAAAGATATCTTGATAACGTTTTCAAGACATATGTATGCATTTTGAACATATTGTTCTGGGATCCCAGATAACATTACGTCCAAAATGTGAACGTCATAAAGACGTCTTAAAGATTGCTTTCAGATATCATATTATAAGACATTTTAAAACGATCTTTAAGACGTCTTCGAAATGTCTAGTGTCCACATTTTGGACATGATGTTATCTGGGATCCTCTTAAAATGTGATCTTTATATACGTCTAAAGAAAATCTTTATAATATACGTTTTAAGGAAATTGTCCATAAAATATAATAAACGACCATAAGACGTTTTAAAGATATCATACAGATGTCTGCCACAATTCCTATAAATATTATAAATATTTTAATGAGATTTATAATAATCGTCTGTTTTACCGTTTTGAGTACCTAGAAAATAATATATCCAAAATGCAGATATAAATTCCTGAAAATGTCATTGAAGTTATCTTTCAAACATCATATAAAGATGTTCTCTTCTGTTCCCTTTTGGGGAAAAAATTTCTTATGTTCCCTTTTTGGACATTCATGTCGTTATGTTATTCATGTCTAGATATCTTGTTGGTGACAAAATGAATTTTCGTGTATGTCAGTATGTCTCAACGTTTTACTATGGGAGATGATTATTTCTACATTTTCTCTGTTGTATGTGAATTTCAATTGCAATCGATAATTCCTCTCGTTCGTTTTACCAGGGGAGATGAATTATCGACTGCAACTGGAATCTACGCGCAAGATACCCGTTACTGAACTAAGACGATATTTAATAATCTGTTTTTATTTCAAAACCGTCTTAAGTAATGTCTTAAAATGCTAATACGGCTAGAAGGCTTATCAGAGGATTGGTTTGTGATCTTAAGACTATACTTCAGATAATTTCAAGTATAAAAATTTCAAGAACTTAACTTGAATATCGGTCTATGGTGATTCTCTCTCTGCTTTGGTAGATGGTGTTACTGTATGCTACATACACACATACATACACAGTGTTTATGATAATTAACTCTTCTATAAGTATATATCCATTTATATTTTAAAGTATTCATATGTTATGAAATATCAGTTCCGATTCGACTATATAGTTAAAGTAATGGTGGATAGGATTCTGGATCAGACGAATGTCAGATGAACGTAAATTTTTGTATTTTTGTCAAACATAATGAAGAAGTTTCTTTCGCTTTGGTAGATGGCGTATAAAAACATGGGCACCTTGACCATGCGTAAGAAGCGTTTAAAACCAGGAGGTTGATCATATAATTTTAATTTCCTCTAAACGTGAAAACTGAACATTCTTTTTATGTATGTATGACCGGTATTCATAATCGATTCTTATATTTAAGATCGTCTAAAGTATTAGTATCTTAAGGTGTTACTTAAGACAATCTTCAAATAAGAACGGATTATGAATACCGATCTATGTGTATACGTATTGCCAATACATATACCCATATACGTACAAAATATTTTCGTTTTTCATTTGGAGATTATTCAAGCGTTCCAGCATGTTGAGCACGTTGTGTCATCGTGCAGTCAAATGCATGGGTGCTTTTTAGCAACGAACGTTGTGGACAGAATAGTTGCAACATTTTCTTTTCTAATAAGTTCCGGAGTACAACCTGTTCACTGAGAAAATTGGCTCTTATGGATCCATTGAAAAAAATGTGTACACAAGCAACACTATGTAACACAATAAAGCTTAATATACAATTGAAAAGCATAATGTATAGCTAATATTTTAATTACATTTTTCCGTTTTTCGTTGTAAGTATGACAGATTTTTCAAGCGTGTTAACTGGCTGCAGGAAAAAAAGATTCTCAGATCTTTCTATCTCATATATCCAATTAACAAACTTAAAAAATTTGTTGAATGGCAAAAAACGGATAAATGTAATGTTAGCCTATGACTGTTTGCCTGCAAGACACTCTTAACGGAATCCATCACAATAAGTGATAAATTGCACTCTCTCTCTCTCTGCGTGCGTGCGTGCGTGCGTGCGTGCGTGCGTGCGTGCGTGCGTGCGTGCGTGCGTGCGTGCGTGCGTGCGTGCGTGTGTGTGTGCATGCGCGCGTGCATATATATGTATATGTATATATCGATAGCCACAAATAGAGATTATAAGTACACATGACTTCATCATATATGGAAAATTTATTATCTTAGTAAAATCTTGTATTTAAATCTGACGGCTAAAAAAAATATTGAAATGAAAAAAAAAGGGTTTTTTTTTTTAGAATGAACAATCTTGATTTTAGAGATTAGAATTTCAAGATAACTTTATTTTTTTTACAAAAAAAATATTAAATATTACATTTTTTGTACATATTTTTACAACTTTCAAAAATCTATAGGAAACACCTCGTTTCAATGTAATTTTTTTTTTTTTAAACTAGTGTTATTTACTATTTTAAATTTATTATGTAGACTTTTCATAATCATATTCTATAATATCTATCTTTTTCTGGAAAAAGGTATGATAAAAAATTTGCATTTGTATTAGAATTGTACACAATATTCAAATGAATTTGAAAGACCCAGTGTATAGATTGTATATATGAAGATATAGTGTGCATTTTTGGGACTATTTAAATAACATTGAAAATTGTTGCAGGTTGACTTAGAACCTCATGGAAGGTTGCGACTAATAATAGCAATGTGGAATGCTCCAAGTAAGAAAAATCTCAATCTTTTATAAATATATACGATTCAATAACTTGATTTAATTTTTAGTTCGGCAACCAAGTTTCCATGGAGAATCTAGTGGTGAAGGACGTAAACGTCCTAAAGATACTCGCAAGAAAGACCGGCATGAAAGAGAATTTCAGGAGAAAGAAGAACCCTTGAGTCGCCAGAGAGTGATGCGACGAAGGGTTCATCAAATAAATGGACATAAATTTATGGCTACCTTTTTGAAACAACCGACGTTTTGTTCACACTGTCGTGACTTCATTTGGTATGTATATTTGTAAAAAAAACATCGCTTCTGTCATTTAAGATCTTACATACAATACTTCTTGATCGCTATCTTTGATAGAGTACTATCTCAAAATATTTAGAAAACGGGAACTGCTTAAACTGATGTACATTTCACCCGCAATTATACATTTACAAATATGTCAAAATTTAGTTAATAGTACACCTCGAATTAATCAATTAAAAATTTGCAAAATACAGGATTGCATGCATTGGGTATTTGGTCTTTTCTTGTTATCTGCATTAGTAATGTCAAGGAAAGGTATTTACTAGCTAGTATGTATTTAATAATGGTTTGCATTGGAGATTGGGTTATTATAAATAATTCTTTTAACTCAGGAGACTTAAGTGCAGATTAAAATAAGCAAGCTTGGTATTGCTACAGGGTATATTCTACACAAACGCTATTTGGGATAAATTTCTCTATTTTAAACAGGTTTTAAACAGGGTTGCATGCTTGGGTTTTACAAGAATACATGCCTTATATAATTTGCTGAATCCATAAGATATTTAGGTGTTGGAGCATTTGCACAACATACTGTTCTAATTGGCAATATTTTAAAATAAACGATAAATAATTTGTAAAATAGAAGGTTAAATATCGACTAGGATCTATGAAGTGATTTGATCAATCTTTCTCATCGCACAAGTCATTAATCATCTAAAAATCAAGGAGTCTAGCATTGATGATGACTAAGCATGATTGAAGAAAGCAAACGTATGTGTCTTAGGAGGGATTATGAGGATACGATGTGACGTGTTTTGTCTGTTATATTTCAGGGGCTTTGGCAAGCAAGGCTATCAGTGTCAAGGTGAGAAGACACATACACTGTTATTAACAGATTATAGTTATGTATTCGCTTGCCGCACCCTTACGTATGAATGTGTGCAGTTACGAATGTGTACGTGCGAGTTTTAACGACGAGAAAAATCACGATTAAGATTCTTATTTCATCGATTTAACGTTTTACTTCTTTAATGCTTCATTCCTAACTACCATGACGTCCTATAATTGTCGCGTCAATTTATGCATTCTCTATTCACCACGACTAGTACACATGACCGCCTTGATATTAATCTGCTTTATGATCAAATATTTTGTTACTTAACTTATTGCTATATTAGTTAGTAATATAAGGATTTTGATTTTTAATGTATTAACTAGGTCTCTGTCTCTTCTGATTTTATTTTATTTATTTCAATACAATTTAGATTTGTAGCTAAATAGTTTGTCACAATTTGTTATATGTTGTCCTTCAATAAAAAATCCAAACATGCTATCTTAGAGCTTGGTAATATTTTTAGTACCGAAACTACTGCTGATTCCATGTTGAAAATAATATTAAGTAAATTTCAATTTTATTTTTGCTTATGGTATTATTGTAAATAATTTTCGGATGCGTCTTATCACGCATGCAGCTAGCTTTGGACGTGCTGTATTTTACATCTTGGAAACAAGCATTTTTATAAGGGGATACTTTATGTATTGCTGTTTCAGTATGTACTTGCGTAGTCCACAAAAGATGTCATAACTTGGTGATAACTAATTGTTCAGGAATGAAAGAAGAGGTATGTTTATTAGATAGTAATAGAAATATCACAAGTAATTTATGTATTGTTAATTGATATTATCACCGAAATACTATTAAAATCAACTATTGAACAAATTTTGTGTTTACCAACCAAAAGGGTCCCAGGGACTCGGCGAGTTTTAATGATATTAATGACGGTTTTACCTTTCTTAATCACTATTTTATCAGAAATCTTATTTGTACATATATAATGAGAAAATAGTGATTAAATAAGGTTGTGATTAAATGAGTAAATCAGAGTTGTGCATTTAGGTATAAAATATAATTTTTATATGATATTTATGTGTACATGCACACACACAAAAATTTCTCTATGTTATCAATTTTGAATTTATTCTATTAGATTTTATCATTTTATTACTTTTCTAAGATAGTGATTTTTTTATGATTCAATTAGATTGTTCCAGTCGAAGGAGAAGAG
Organism: Cyphomyrmex costatus; assembly: GCF_001594065.2. Taxonomy (NCBI): domain Eukaryota; kingdom Metazoa; phylum Arthropoda; class Insecta; order Hymenoptera; family Formicidae; genus Cyphomyrmex; species Cyphomyrmex costatus. The sequence continues at coordinate 1,847,797 of NW_017280167.1, forward strand.
GGAACCAAAATCACGCAGGCAACAGCACGCTTTAGTATACATGTTCCCCATCGCTTTAATCCTCATAATTATAAAACATTGACATTTTGTGATCACTGCGGATCCTTATTGTACGGCTTCTTTAGGCAAGGCTTGAAATGCGATGGTAATGTAATATTGTTTATATTTTTGTATTAAAATTTTAATTAAGTCAATTCATTAAATGCATTATATTTTTCCTATAGTTTGCAACATGAATGTTCATAAACGATGTTATAAGAATGTTGCACCCAGTTGCGGTATAGATACCAAGGCTTTGAGCGACCTTTTGAAAAAAATAAATTTCTGTGCAAATAAACAACAAATAAGACTTCCGAAGATTAGAGTATCTTCACGTCCACAAACACCTACAGTTGCAGAAAAGGACGAAGACAAGACAAAAGATCAAGATGATAAAAAATTTAAAAAAGATAAAAAAGGAATGAAAAAAGGACAGAAAAAAGGACAAAAAACGATAAAATTTCCTTCAAAAGATGACCAGTCATATGAAACGGGCGCAAGTTGTTCGAGTCAAAATGACTCGACTAACTCCAAAGATGATTCGTATTTGAGTCAAAGAGATTCAACTAATGCCAAAGATAATTCGCAGTGGAGTTATAGCGACTCAACCTACACCAAAGATGATTCGCAGTGGAGTTATAGCGACTCAACCTACACCAAAGATGATTCGCAGTTAAGTCTAAGAGACTCAGATGATGATAAAAACAGCAATGTAAAAAAAATTGGATTGGATGACTTTAATTTTATTAAAGTCCTCGGTAAAGGCAGTTTCGGTAAAGTAATGTTAGTCGAACTGAAAAGTAATCCCGATGAAATTTATGCCGTGAAAATCTTGAAAAAGAGTGTCATTATTCAAGATGAAGATGTAGATTGCACCATGACAGAAAAGAAGATTTTAATCCTTGCAGCAAGACATCCTTTTCTAACGGCCATCCACAGTTGTTTTCAAACGGTTGATCGACTCTTCTTCGTTATGGAATACGTTAAAGGAGGTACAAATTGCCATTTTAGAATAAAATATGAAAGGTATCTTCTATTTATGTCTGAATACTGCTATTATCTCTTGATTTGTTCCAGGTGATCTGATGTTCCATATCCAGAAGGCTCGAAAATTCGAAGAGCCGAGAGCACGTTTCTATGCAGCAGAAGTGACACTCGCACTTCAGTTTCTGCATAAACATCACATTATATACCGCGACCTGAAACTGGACAACATACTGCTGGATGCGGAAGGACATTGTAAACTTGCGGATTTTGGAATGTGTAAAGAAAATGTAATCGAAGGAGAATCGACAGCATCAACATTTTGTGGTACGCCTGACTATATAGCTCCAGAGATACTTCAAGAATTGCCATATGGTGCTAGTGTTGATTGGTGGGCTCTCGGTGTTTTGTTATACGAGATGGTGGCTGGACAACCACCTTTCGAAGCCGAGACCGAAGACGATTTATTCGAAGCAATATTGCGAGATGACTTAGTGTTTCCAGTGTGGGTTTCTTCAGATGCGGTGTCTGTTGTAAAAGCTTTTATGACCAAGAATCCTGCCAAGCGATTAGGTTGTGTTGCAGCTGATGGTGGCGAACATGCTATAAAAAATCAGCCATTTTTCAAACATTTAGATTGGGAAGCTCTTGAAGCGCGTAGAGTAGAGCCTCCAATCAAACCTAAAATTGTGAGTCTTACGCTTTATTATTACAATTAATAAATATTAAATGACACAGAATTGTATAACATCATTGTTTCTCGAAATTTTTAGAAAAATGAAAAAGAAGCCTTGAACTTTGATGCAGTGTTTACAAAAGAGGATCCTGTGTTAACGCCGGATAGTCCAGACAAATCGTACGAAATCGATCAAGAAGAATTTCGTGGTTTTTCCGTAGTAAATAGGGACTTCAATCCATTCAGGTATACTACACAGTAAAAAATGACGAGTTTCGATTTACTGTAATATCATTCTTCGATTTTATTGTAATTCGGTTTTAATGTAATATCATCCTTCTCGCTTAACGCGTTGCTTTATCCAGCGCATTTGTTATCTTATTAAGAGTGAAATATGAACGGTTTTGAAACTGCTCGATGTTTCCGAGCTACATATGTCTGATAGGAATGATTCTATTTGCCGCAAAAAAAGCTTTTTGATCAATCGAGACACATTGATGGTAGGATCAGAAATACTATATAAGAATTCGAAATTATTGATAAAAACTTCATCCAATTTAAGGATAGGATACGATATATATAAATCAGATGATTGTCATAAAAAGGACTTTTTTTCTTGATTTATAACTATCGCTTGAATAGAATTCAATAGTGATTTTCAATCAAAATATATGAAGCCAATAACTATCCCTGCTTTCTCCCTCTTTTTTCTTTTTCTTTCTTTTTGTCTTTTTTTCATATATGTTTATTGTCTAGATATTCATAAAAAATAAAAATAATTAAAGAAAACAAATTCAAAAAACAGTTGTATTATATATATCATTGATTGGTTTTTATAATATATATATATATAACATACCTATTTCGAATTAAAATATATCTTTACATACTTTAATTCGAAATAGCTATGTCATATATATTTGATAATTTATATCATATATTCATATAATAATAATAATAGCTCTACTGCATATCATATATGCAATTGGATTGTGTACATATAATAGACGATATATAAATATATATAAGATATGTAAAATATACGAAATACATAAAAATCGTAAAGAATATAAAAAAAATAGTAAGAGATTGGAAATAGGCGTATAGTGTGCTTAGGCCTTGCATTTTACACATGTAACATATTCAGTAATTAAAAGGTGAATGAATATAAGCCAGATTAATTGCTATAAGATGGTACACATTTCTTTTTATTCATTTTTTAAATAATTAAAAAAAATATTTTTAATTACAATATTCACTTTTTAATTATTAAATATGTACATATATTTGTATATATCTTTAATTTATTTTAACACACAAGGCATGTGGAGTAAGCGAGAAGGACGATAATTTAAAAGAAATTTAGTTTAAAATAGGAAAACTTGCAGCGAACATATTGTAAATTTGCATTTGTAAATTCTCACGGCTATTACCGTACTTATACAATTGCGCAAAGTTGATATCTTTGTAAAAACAAAGTGCATCTAAGTGATTTCTATGTTTAGATGGATCTGTTAGTTTTGCACATGGTGCGTATGAACTGCGTTCACTTTAAGCGCTCACGTGCTTTAAGCTGTAGGATGTTGTCCCATGACGTAGATTTTTCGCGTATTGCGTGATCAGTTAGGAGCCATTACGCGTATTTTAAATTATTACGACTCTACATTTCTTGTTACGCTAAGTTCAATTTCCATATGTCTCATGGAACTAAAAAATTTGAATGGCATGTACACGATAACCAATCTTTTTTATGTTCTTTTCAGAGTATTTTAATCGAAATAATAATTATAGCAATTTATTGGTTATGCATTTGTAACTACACTCTATGACATATGGAGATGATTTATGCGTAACGCAACACACGCATACACTTATATAAGTACGTTCATTTACGTACGTTTATTGTACACAGTTTCTGAAAATCGAGTTTTCTCATGCATTTTCTACAAATAAATTGCTTTTATATTTCTATTAGAAGGATTTAAAAGAATATATGAATGGTTATCGTGCACGTCATCCACTTTCTTACGTTTCATGGAACATGTAGAAATTTCGCATGACAGAAAATACGTAGTAGAAATGTAACGACTCGAAAAATGGTCTCTACTTAATTACACGCATTACGCGAAAAATTTGTGTTATGAGATGACATCTTTATCTTTTCTTTATCGCTTATTACATATGGAAGGAAAATAGAATAAAGCTTAGAGTACATTTCGTTTCACGTATGATGTTCATGATACATCATTTTATATTCTTGTTCACTAAATATTAAAAAATGATAAAATAATATGTTATTCGCATTATGTGTGAAACGAAGAATTCTCAGAATGAAGCGTAAGCATTCAAAGCGAACGCATTTACAAAGAACACATAAGTCGTTCTGTTTCACTCCATGCGCAGTTCATGCGTGTATGAGAATGGTCTCTCGTGCAATGCCGCGAAGGTTATTTAGGCGGGAAAAAGATCATTCTGCGATAATGTTCGCTATAAGTTGTGGACATTTGTTATTCTGGAATTCGTAACAAATGTCTTTGAAGAACCTACATATTTAAGTTAATGTTGATTTGTATGCATATTGTTAATGAATTCCAATCGCATATGATTCGTTTTATTTTTCTATTCGCAATAAAGGTGATAAGAAAAAGGAAACAAATCAATGCGCTTATATAATGCGTTATCGTCCCATACGGTTCATGTGCAGAAACGGAACGCTTTTGTCTAGGACTTTCTGGCGCTTCATTTTGAAATAAATTGTAACTTATGGCAATTTATTTCAAAACGATGCATTACAAAGTCATAGATCATGAATCTATTTATATATAAAGACATCTACTTAGAGACATGTTTGGGCTAGAGTAGGTGAATAAAGCGAGGGACATAATAATATATGCAAATTCAATGTATATCGTAGATAAATAGATTGATAGAAAAACGTAATGAGTGTTGAAAAAAAAATGTTTAGTATTTAATTATAATAATTACGGAACGAGAGCAATATCGGGAGCACGCGTTGATATTTGGACGCTTTTTGGCACGTATATCTTCCGCCTGACGACAAACGAAAACTGATCGCAGCGTGCTCCCGGTGTCTTGCCGTCATCGGCGACGGCAAGTGCAACTCGACATCATGATATATCATCATTGTATAAACGTACATTTTTAGGCCTGCAAAATAAGAGAACGCAAGCGGGACTGTAAGGAGCACTTACCCTTATTTTCCGGACACCCGGATCCTCACGATACCAATGCGCCTTTTGAGCTTGTTCGAGAATGGGAATTCTTTACGTCTTCGAAGTAGGAAGGTGATGTGAGGAAAGGGAGCCCGAGACACATTTCATTGATTGTGCGTCTTGCTGTCGTTGCTAAAGCGATCGAGCGTTGACCAAATTTTAATGTTTCGAGCGCCAGGAGTATTAACTTCCGATGGAGACACTGTGTCGATACTTTTCTTCTCCGTGTACTTCCATATGTATATTTCCCGCTAGTTACACCGTATCGACAGTCGTAATCCGGTTACGGCCATTAATTGCATGTCTCCTTATATTGGCATTTTTTTTTTGTCCCCCTCTTCCTCCTCTCTCTGTGACTCATTTCTCTTCTTCGGCCCGTCGACACGATAGAGAACTATCTCAGTGTAAAAATACCTGACGATAGCTCATCTTATGTTCATATATATATATATATATATATATATATATATGTGTGTGTGTATGTATATGTATATACATGTATGTATGTATACACATATATGTATATATATATATATGTACATATTTGTATCGTGATCATATCGCTCGTGCCGCGTTACCTCGACGATCGCCGAACGGAACTACGAAAGAACACAACATTGCCGTCCTTAGCACATCGATTCGACAAAATCGACGTAAACGTCAAAATTCCTTTCGGATCTCAATACATCTTGTGATAAGCTCTCTTTCTCGAGAACACCCGAACCGAATTGTTGTCCGTTCGAGCGACGCAGTGATTTTTGAAAGCCAAGTGAGGTGGTATTCTAACTTCTCGTCTTCGACGGTCATCGAGGACCGTGAGAACGGGTGTGTTAGTTTATTTGCCTGCTTCCTTCTGTTAAGTTAATCGCTCGCGACGGCATCGCACTCTTCCATTAATTTTTTCTCGCGAGTGTAAGATATCGCGTGTTTTAGTTTAGAAAGTATTTTCAAAGTCGCGCGTGAGTTTTTATTCAGAGATTTTTATCGAAACTTATCGTTACTTGTACGATTAAATCGACAACCCTCCAATTCCATATTTATAACTTTCCTGTTATAATAGGTCAGATTACTTACCGATTTGTACTCCTTTTATAGAGACGGCTTCGTTTAATTAATGATTGCGTTATACCGCGTGCTAATGTCATTGCAACCGTTAATTAAATGTCAAATTCGTCGTTAAGGTTTTTACATTAAGACAGAATTTATCGTCTAGGTAATGCTTAATTTTTTTGTAGTTTTTTTTTTATAATTAATGCAGTTTGTACTTGCGAGGGAGAACTATTGTCGAGAAGCACGGTATTTGATTCAATATCGACGGAATTTTTTTCGACGATAGTGCTCCGCAACTCGATTCCCTGATCTGCGGGTATTCGCCGTGACATTTTTGTATTGACTAGTCATTCGTTTAATGCACAAAGAAAATGACTTGCTACTATGCAGGTTATCGCTATTTTTCTGCATCGTCTACCGGGCACCTGCGTCATATTCTATTTAGAACCAAAGTGACAAAGAGAACTTATACTGCGTTTGTAGTACAAACGAAATATAGCAAATGAAAGGTTGAGGGCAGGTGCAATGCGTAGATTTGATGCCATTGCAATGCAATGGATTTGATCTTAATGTCAGTTGGATGTAATATTGTTAAATGTCTATGTAAATGTATGATTACATAATATATATAAATCGTAATGCAAGAAAATGCTAAATGAGAAAGAATTAACATTGTTGCAATATAGAGATTAGGTGTGAGGCCCTGAAGGTACAAGTAGACCAAGTCTATAGTTTCGAGAAGATTTAACCCGTAGTATGCACGATGGTTTTTCGCACCTTTATTACAGACGATGGGTTTTTCGTCTTGGATTAATTTTCATTACCTTTACAAGCATATAAAAATGATTAAATAATTCTTACGTATACTTTAACATCTGTAGAAAGTATATTTGTAAAATTGTGTATTAAAATAAAAATGTATATAAATGTTATTATAACTAATTGCGAAATGAGAGAAATGTACTTTTTCATATAAAAATTAAAAAATTGTTATAAGAAAAAAATGTTATATAAGAAAAAGTATATTTCATATCTTAAAGTTGATATTTCAAACTACATATAAAGAAAATAAAAAGAGTACAAGTACCGACGGTCCAAAAAATTTAGTTATGCAATAACCTGAAAATGTGTGACATTTTTTAATATTAACGGATCTAAATGGAAGATGTATTACATTTACATTTTAAACAATGCATTTTATTACTACTATTAACTTGTTTATTACTATAACTTGGTCTGCTTGTATTTTAGTGCTTTAAGTGAATAGGATCTCGTGATTACCGACGATGGTACCTTTTTAAGATGTAAGGAAATATATATGTATGTATGATACAATTGTATTGTAGAATAATGTCCTTTTTGTTTCTTCAGACCTATATTAAAATTCCTGAGCTTGATTTCAATTCAACAATCTTGATGTTAATTGAGATACAGAAAATAAATTGAGATTTAATGTCGTTGAACCCGAATGAATCTTGGATTTTAATTCTGGGTCTGAAAAATAAGAAGAATGTGTGCAATGTGAAAATCTGTATATCGTCTTATGCCTGTGTGTGACACACGGTGTGGATATAATCTATCTAAAAAGAAAAAGAAAGTGTTTCGAGAGAATCTCAATAAATCGGCTTCGTTTTGATACACATTAAGCGATCACTCTTATCGTTGCCAGTGCAGTGCCGCGTACTTTGTAATAACAGAAGTTGTTAAAAAGACTCGCCGATTTGCACACAGGGACAAGAGCAATCGTTTACAAGTATGACTGGCAAACAGCGTTCGAAAGTTTCAAAACGCACGGACTGCAATTTTGTCTGTGACACAACGCGCCTCTTCGCGGCATTTATTTTATCCATTCTTTATATTTGTTATTTGATATAAAGAAAATTAAATTATGTTGCCATAATACGTATACACACACGTACACATATACACACACATTCACGCACACATACGTACACGACATTGTCGAATGTTTGTAAATTAAAAATGTAAAACACGATGTAAATGCCAATTTCCTATTTCTCATAATTCCTTATTTTTATTCTCTTTTTGTAACAAAAAGAACTCTTATTTTAGTATATATGGATGTGTATTTTATTAGATTTATTGTATTATTCTCGGAAATCATTATGTCATTATTTTTATATAATTATAATAATTTTATATATATATATATATATATATATATATAATTACAGTATTGAATCATATTATAATTTCTAAATTATATGCAGAATGACTCAATTCCTTGGAAATGATCTTTTTTGGCACTTACATAATTTTGCATTTTTGATTTATAATTAGAGAACTAGATTTACTGTAGTTAAAAAAAAAAAGATCTGATTTTGTGTCTATGTATTACATAGCTTAAGCACATGAATGTACCTTGCGATAATTGTCTTTCTTAATATATTCTACGATTTCCTCTGATAACAGACGGAATGGAAAGAAAGAACAAGAAGAGAAAAAGAGGAGAAATGGAGTGAGAGAAACAAAGGAAATAGCCGTCCATAATAATCGAAAATAAAGAAATGTGATCAGCTGAATCCGGGAGAGATATTGAAAAAAATTATCGTATGTAAAAATACAATGTTTGTGATGTTATAAGAACTGTAATCCACGCGTACCATTCTTTTTGTCAATATCTCGCTCAATTCAACCAGTTCACACTTCCACGTATCATCGCTAATTTTATCGTTAATTATATATAGCGAAATATAAGATATATGTGACGTTATTTGTCGTTATCATTAAACGGCTTTACATTATTAACAAAATTCTTGCGTAGGATACCGCGAATTGCTTCGTTTTAGGATTGTGTAACGCCCTCTCCTCTCCTCCGAATGTATCTCTGAGTATATGGATGTAAATCACATCGTGTGAATTGTTATTAAAGTCATTGTCTTTAGGAGATTTAATCGGCACTATTTGCGCCAATCCGTCAAAAACCCGGCAACGCGACACTTCGGGCGACCGTATATACATGAAGATTTATTTTTTTATACTTTATTGGATACTCAGATATAAAACCATCGTATACGTTTTATAAATTCTGAGATTTGCTAGCGATATCAATAATTGCAAGATTGAAAATGTTAAGGCTTCTAACTAGTTACCCCGACATACAGGGGCGTGTTCAGATTCCCACCTAAGTATTCTCTGGTTATCATGTCATTCTTGTTTAACGTTCATTAAAAAATAAGAATAGAAGATTACCTGGGTGGCACTCGGGTAGGAATTTGAATATAGCCCAGGATCATGATCATCGTAACGTCATATAACTAAAAAATTATACAGTTAAAGTTTCTTGCATGTCATTTATAAATAAAGAGATAAAACCCTGATAGAGACCCTGATGGTAAATAGTCGGTAAATAATAAAGCCACATGAATTGAAAATAAGCTACGAGTGTTCATTGAGTATACGCTGGTATACGCATTTCACGCTCTTTATGACTATTTCCTGACTCAGGAATGATGATGAGTCTGTCCATTTTTACAATATTTTAAAAATCTCATTTTGTTTTACCAAAATTTTCTTTTTATTTATAAATGGCATTAAGAAATTTTAGCGTGTCATTTTTCATTTATGACGTTACGATATGGTCGTGGCGACTAGTCAGAAAAGAAACTCAAGCTTTAATTATACATTTATAATGAATAATATAAAAATAAAACACATGTAACATTATTCTTTAACCATACATAATACACCTAAATTCAGAAATTAATCGTATTCTACAAAATTATTCGTTTAACGTTCAATAAATAATTTTGTAGAATACGATTAATTTCTAAATTTAGATGTGTTATGTCTGGTTAAAAAATAAATGTTTTATATTTATATGATTAATTTAAAATGTACAATTAAAGTTCGATTCTTGAGGTGCATTATTAATTGAATTTATGACGTTAGAGGCGAGAATGATATGCAATAAATTAATTGCTATGTACGGCTTTATTTTTTTCCTTTAAAACATAATAATTTCATAATCCTAAAAAAATGAAGCTATACGTAGCAATTTAATTTGACGTCACACAACTATCTGGCATCTCAAGAAAGCCGAGCCTTGAAAATCTTTTGGCAAATCTTTTGTGACGTCATTAATGAGATGTAAGTTATCATAATGGTTGTATAACTAAGGATCTAGTAAAGCATGATAATGAAGTACAACCCTACATCGCTGCAAGTCAAATAAAATAATCGAGAATTTCGCGCAATTACGCTTCGTTGGTATACTCCAAGCACATTATTTCGGATACTCGTGTGATCTATTTTATAATTTGTAAATAGTGTTAGTTTTGTACAGTGTTGTTATATTCGGTGGTGCATCGCTCGATAGTGCAGGGCCTCTAAATGACGCATCATGTTTACAGACAGACGCATAAAACTAGAGAGGGAACAAAAAATCAAAAAGGAGATTAGGAAGCGGGTAAATTAGCTATTTGCTTCTTCGCGCAGATTGTGGAATCATCGGAAGAGTTTCTGAGAATCCACGTTTGTCTGTATTCGTGTAAGAAGAGCGGTTCTCTTCCACAACTTCTCTTTGCAATTGTGATAGAGAAAAAGCGCGCGCGCGTGCAAAATCGGCCGTCCGTTCTCGGAGACCCGTTGTTAACTTTTAATTAATTAGTAAATTATTTTTTCCAGAGATAAAAGAAAGGAGATTTGCAACACGCGTGTGTATTATCCATGGACGTGAACGTGATATAATTTTATAATTCTTCTTTGATGGGGAAAAAGTTACTACTCACAATTTATAATTCTATTTATGCAAGTCTCTTTGCCAAAACAAGGTCCGTTCTGCACCTGCGCCGTTAAATAGATATTAACAAGCGTTATAAATGAATATTATTTATTTCTTGTATTTATATTTTATCAATTGTAGAAAATATTAACGTTAGTTTATGAATTTTAATTATCTGGTGCTCAAGGCCGATGCATTTCCTCCGAAGGTGAAACATTCCTATCGATGAAGTTTCACGTGATACGTAACAATTTGTTACAATCTCACGAGAAATTTTAGCAACATTCTTATATAGCATACTTTCACAAATACAGGTACAAATCGGAGAGAATATGCGGTCACTCATACATATACACACACACACACACACACACATCCAGCATGTACACACAAAAATATACAAAAGATAAATTACATATTCAATTTACGTAACGTTTCGGACTGGCGATCGAAGGATCAACAATCCACGTATCGTAAAATTATTTTTGTATGTTTTATTATTTTGTGGATCTCAGTGAAATGGCTATAAGAGTAATTTACGGCACAACTTTGTGGCCGAAAAGGCCATTTTTCGTTTCAAGAGGAAGAACAAAAAAAAAAGAAAGGGAGAAATCTGAGATACACGAGGACTGAGTCGTGTGTATTGATGCTTTTGATGTTTTCCGATGTAGAGAGAGATTTAATGAGATAAAATTAGAGAGACCCGGTGCACGAGATACCTGTTTTTTTTCCTGTGGCACACGTTTTTCCTGTTCCATTCATCGTCCCGTAGACGCAACTCTAAAATCTGTGTAATTACACCTGAAGAAAAAAAACGATAAATTGCTTGCTTTTAGCGTATGCCGTCCTTCTCTCTACGTAAAGAATCTCAGCAATTTAATTGCAAGTGCCAAAATAAAAAAAAAAAGAAAGAAAAGGGGGTTGCCGATAAACGTGAAACGAGTCGTCGCATGCGCGATACGCACGCATACACATATTTCTGTACAAATTTTATTAGAGACAGAGATGTGAGACGATTAAGTAAACCTAGCAGACGTGAGGGGTGATAATTATATATCAACATATCAATATAATTAACATAGTATGTAGTGTATGTCCGCGCGTATGTGTATGTATATATATATACACGTGTATGTATGTACATATATATATGTATATATAATATATATCAGGTATATATAAATATATTATATGTATATATATATAAATTAATTATATAACATACATATTCATGTATACACATTCATATTGTGTATATATATATATATATATATATCTGTGTATGTATGAATATATATACATATATACACACATATTTTTTCATACAAACACAGGCATACACTATGTATTTTATATAATTGAGGTACACATACGAATTACACCCACAGTCACGTTTCATGTTATAGAAAATCCATTCTATTCCAACATGATTGAATATATAAAACGAGTATACGCATATTCGATGAGAAATAGAGAGGAGGTATATAAAAATTGAAAGACAAATGGACAAGAGTGACAGGGGAAAATATCACAGTGATGTACGTATAATACGAACAGGAAGAGCATATGTCCAAAATGTTGAGATTTGCATACTACATTTTGTTATTTGTAATATTTCGGCTTTTAACATTTACAATTAGGAAATGTTACGAAATTTTAATGGTTGACAACATCCAAAGATAATTATTTGTCGTTAAAATCGATTATCATCATTGTTACTATTCCATTACACGTCGGCTAGTGTTATCGTTATTGTTATTTTTATTATCACAGTTTATTATTATAACGATTATTTAATGTAAAAGAAATAAAAAGAATGTACGCGGGTGCACAAAAATGATCGCACCTCTGTCTTAATTGCTGTCTCAATTTGGTGTCCTCGGTACCGTGGTCACAAAGCTGGTTACAAAGTAGGATTAGATGAAAACAAAGATGCGTATATATTCATATAATATATATGTTATGATAAAGAGAAATATATGATATATATACTGGCATCCGAGTTAAACTGTCGCTCGTGTCGCACAAATATAATTACACGGGCAATTGCCTGAAAGAATATATGTCTGATTGTTATATTTGTCTGATTGTTATTTGTCTGACTGTTGTGTAAAGTGTCTCAATTAATAAAGCAAAAGCAGAAATAATCGTTTGCTCGTTCAGTTCTCTGTACCGCTTGCGCGATATTCTTCATTAATTTCGTGTATTAATTTGCGAATAAATTAATTTGCATGAAAAAATAACTTGCATTTGAAGCAATTTCTATGATATACTAAACACCTTTCTAAACATATTCTTGCACTTAGGAAAGAAAGTGAAATCATAAAAAAATCGATCGTTTAATTTTTTTTTACTGTCATTTTTCTATCTTAAACAAGAATTACAGCCAGTTCCAATTATTTGATTCACAGGATATAGTTCTTGTTTAATATATATATATAATATATACACAAGTTTAATATACAAACAAGTTAAATATATTATTATATATACAGGATGTCTCAGACTTTACATAACACCTGTTAATAGCAGATTTCTAAAACCATTTCGAGATAAAAATCCTAATACTAAAATGCCACAGTAGTTTTTAAATGAGTACGATTTAATTAGCTAACTTTAAATCTTTTTCGTGTACAGAATCTGCTATTAACAGGTGCAAAGTCTGAAACATCCTGTATGTATATAAAATACGTATAAATATTATATAAAATAATAGAAAATATATTTTTTCTATATTATGTACGTATTTATTTATTTGGTTATTTATTTGATGTAAAAGAGAATAATAATAGAATATATATATATATTTATTTATTTATTTATTGATATATATAATACGTATGTATATTTTTTATATAATACGTAGGCGCGAATATCTCTTGCACTTACAGCAATGACGTTACGCGTTGGTTCTCCACTCACTGCGGCCATTTCGAAACGTTCATGTGCGCAACGTTCGCGATATCTCATACCTGTCTATATATAATTATATATTTATATACACACAGCGTCATTGTTTCCATATACATATACATACATGTATGTACATGTATATGTATACATATATATCAATATAACATTGTCAACCAATAACTTATATTTCGCTTCAAGCTACATATGTGGCAGGCGCCATCATTTAAATAACATGCATACACGCGTGCATCGTTCTTATAATAATTAATCACTTTCTCTCTTTCCCTCTTTTCACTCATACACACACACACACACACAAACATAACGAGAAACATTCAAAATATATCTAAAGGATGCCTGAAATATTAAAGTGTTCTTCGAGATTTAACTTCTCAGACATTCAGATAAGAAGTCCACAGAGAGATGTCCAAGAGATGCCTGAAAAATTTCAAACCTCTTCTTTTAGAATTTAAATTTTCAGACGTTTCTTAGGAGCCCATTAAGACTTTTATGCTGTTTGTATAGCCAAAAAGTAGAGCAATAAATTGTTTACAGACGTCCTTTAGATATCTTTTAAATCTCGCGAGCACTTCACGCACACGCAAGCGTCATATATACCGTATAATAACATGAAACATAGTCTCACTCGGTTTAAACGGCTCTCGAAGACTAAAGACTTCCAAGTGGATCACAGTCTGTCTCTGCACACGTCGAGGTTTCGCCAAACTTTTCAAGTGGAAACGATAACGTAACAAAACAACCATCTCCATCGCGCTTTTGTCGCGATAAAACAGCGCTTTTCTACGACGTTCCTGAGAATATTCGAAAGTATTTGCATATTTTTTTTTATAAAACCCAACAGTTTTTCAAATTCTTTGAACACGAGTTCGTATATATTTCAAAATTATTTCTATTAAAATCATAACTTAAATATACAATAAATTATCACTTTTAACCAATGCAAATATTAAACTAAAAATGCATTTCATTATTTCCTTTTTATTGTTTCTTATTTTTGAAACATATAAATAAATGTATATATATTAAATTGTATTAAATGTATATACGTAAGTACATATCTTTAAAAAACGTAAAATTAATAAGATTGCCATTCCCCCATATTAATAAGGGGGACGCGATTGCATTCTGACAAGAGACTACTGAACACTGGAGATACTTGCGGAATTTATCAGTTTACGGTGGAACGTGTCTCATATATTTACACACGAGCGAATTTCGTCTTTCGGATTAAAAAAACTAATTGAAGTATATCGACTGGACGCAATTTCATTTTTTTTTCCTTGACAAATGCAAACGCGTCAATCACGCGGATACACAGTGGATACGTTCTCACTTATTCTTGTTTTTATTTCTAATTTAACGATTAACTTTATATGAAGAAAAGTGACGGTATATCGAGAGGATTATATAGAGAATAAAGGATCAGTCGATTCATTTACGTTTGTCGTACATCAATTCGTCATTCGAGATCTGTATGTTAAAGCTGTGTGCAAAAAAATATATTATTCTGTGAATTAAATATTCATAAAATTGGGGGGTTACAATAATCTCTTAAAACAACTAATTCTAAAATCAAAATAACTGCGTTATTCAGCAAAAACTGATCAGTAAACGCTCAGTGATTATTTCATATAATTACTTTTTGTCTTTAATTCTAAAAATTTCTTTGTTAGATCTAAGTTTAGGGGGGAGGGGGGAATCAAACATATTAAAAAATCACTGAGCGTTTATTATCGATCAGTTTATCTGCATACAGTTTCATTACACGGTTTTTATGTGACATTTTTTTATTTTTCCTAAAAAATCAATACTTGGAATCAGCGTTTTTAAAAAAAATCAGTATATATAATATTTGATATTACATTAAAAAAAAGTCTCGATCATGGAACTTGAGGCTGTTTAAAGACATATCATAATCGTCTGTTATAATTTTTACACATCGTTAAATATATTATTACTAATAAATCAGTTATTAAAAAATAATCCTCTGGCGATTATACCTTACGACTTCGAGTTTCAGGACATATAGTGATGGTTGAAAAAATTTTTTGACATCATTATTCAGTTTCTTAAATGCAAATGTTTTAACAAAACATTTCTTCTCGTACCTGAATTGTCTTCATTAAATAATTGGCATAGATTTCTTTATTGTGAATCTAGAATATTAATAATTTCAAAAAATGGTCAATGTATCGTCGTGTTCCAAATCGGACTATATGTGTATATAGGAATTAATATAAATATCAACAGGTAAAAATGCTTACAATCAATCAAACGTTAACTCACGCTCGGAAGATTGCATTTTTTTGGTCGCTTCATAGATAATTGCGTAGTTTCTTAATCACTCTCTTCAGTTGATATTAACTGATATGCCGGAGGGATAAAACTGTCGATCGGAATTATAACGATGTATATACGGAATAATTGCTTGAACGTTAAATATCGCCGTATATATTTCCGTACTCTCACTCTCGCACGTTTATATTTCCGTACTGCAAAAATCCTTTATCAAAAAACATGGCGGCGGTCGCTCATAAAAAAGGCAACAATGATAACGGTCGCAATAGAAATGGAAAAGTCCTCGACAACTTTCCCTGCGGTTAATAACTCTTTTCTAATGGCAGTTATTTATCACTCATCTCCCTAAATAGACTAAATTCGCGGAGACTAAGTCTAGTCTTTGACGTTTTTCTCTCGAGATCTAAGCTAATCCAATAAATAGTGGAAGAAATAAGTATCTCTAAGCTCTAGTGCCGTCTTTACACGACGATTTATCGTCGCCTTGATAGGCCCGGCCAAAAAAAAAACAATAAATTTAAGACTTCGTCTCATATATTCGTATTCCTATCTATATCGCATTTATTGCTGAATGCGGCTTTTCCGAAGAAACGAAAGTCCGAATGACATTTAAAAACGGAAGATTAGATTGCCTTCCGCATGTCTTTGTGGGACGCCTCTTATTAAACACTACGTTGTTCAGATCTAATATACGAGGATTATGGTTAAAGCTCAGATAGCCGCAATTAGCAGTAAACGTGTAACGCGTTTAAATATAAATTGTCTTATCGCCACAACCTGATACTAAACGTAGTCCTACGTTTTAATCTCGGAGTAAATTACTAAGATAGCTACATAGAGGGAACGCCTCATCGTGATGGATATGGATGAAGCGCGATTTGAAAATTAAAATTTACTTGTGTATCTGCATATTTCTTATAAAATAGACACTGGCCGCTACATGGCATAGTGCGCGTAATCTTGAATTTATGGCACTTGGTAATGGAACGTGCGGTAGCCAATAATAAAAACTCGATAAGTAGCAGATTGAAAGAAAACTTCGTCTTTAAGTCTAACGAAGAGATTACCTAGCCATTCTAACTAGCTTGCGATTGTATTACCGGAGCACCTCTATGTAACATCGAAGCGGGCCGAGATTTTCGTCCGCCTGCCGCAGACGTTGGTAGACTCGTAGGCGGTTGCTGATGTTGTTGCTGCTGCTGCTGTTGCTGTTGGGCGGCTAATTGTTGAGCCATTGTCGAGTCCCGCCTTGGAATTTCTGGCGGTGACTGAAGCACTTCCATATACTCACGGATTAGATTCGCTATTTGATGAGCCTGAAGAATAAACAATCGATGTGAAATAAGTATTGAATTAAATAGATTACACGCGCGCGTGCGCGCACACGCACATTAAGAATAGAAAAAATTTTTATCAAAAATTTTACCTCTTTAATATTGTTTTTTTAATTTAAAAGTATCAAAATATTACATTCTTAGTAACTTGAATGTCATTTAAGAAATTTGTTTATTTAAATGTCGATACTTTGTGCTTACAGTAAATTCTGTTTTATTTTATCTAATATTTTTATTTTGCTTGAAGACGTGCACAAAAATGTCTAAAAAATTGGAGAATTTTCAATAAACTTTTTCCAAAGATTAGATAGATATTCTTAATGACGACACTTCATTGCTTGGATCATATTACCTGCGATGTAGTGAGGATGACCTTGCTCTGCTTCTTATCCGTACCAGTAATAATCATCAAACAATTAACGGCAGGCGTATAACTTAAAATACTGCTATATTCGTAAGTACATAATGCGTTTCTGGAACGGTGTTCTAAAAGATGAAGACCCTGCTGGTCGACAGCCAGCCAGAGAACGCGAGGCCAATTCGAAGTAAACGATTGCATCACGTCAAAGATTGTCGCGCGATGCAGCGGCCACGACTGGATCAGATTTAGGAAAGCCTTTTTCGCCTCCGGTGGTGTCATTCCACGCAGGGACTGATGGTGTTGGCGTACACCATCCACACATAGGCACGGTACCAGTCTCGATGATAGGCAGTGACTCGATATTGTTCGATAATCCGGTTCCGATATGGTCTCCTGACAATCGCCCAATTCCAACTGCGTTTGTAATGCCGACAACATCATCTGAAAGTGATATTAGTCTCGTGAAATTTTCTTTGAGCAACTAATAATAACAAAAAAGAAATACAAATAATCATGCAATAAAGAATACTTAACAATTATATATGTGTGTGTGTGTGTATACCAAATTAAATTTGTGAGATAATACAAAATAAAAAAGAAATTAAACAAATATGCAAAAGAAAAGTGTAAGAGATCTTATAATACCTTATAATTTACTGATTTTTGATAATTTTATCTGGATATATTTTATATTTCGAATGTAAAATAATTAACGAATTTTAAATTATATGTGAAAAAATCAAATAATTCCTTATTTAAAACAAATATTTAAAATCAAATTATTAAATAAATCTTTTTTTTCTCATAACTCTATTAAAAAAATATTTCGAATTGATAGTATATCTCATAAAACATGGGTTACATAAAAGACTTGCATACTTCATAATTCTTTCCTATTTTTTTTACAACACACGCTTTTAAAAAATGTAATATTTTTGGTATACAGTTTTTAAAGATCTTGATTACTTTTCTTCACTCTAAAATATGAAAGTTAAGTGCAGAGAAGTTGCTGCAACGTTACTTACAGCTTCTTTTTCAGTGATAGGAAATCGATCAGCTCGCAAATCGTGCAGCACTTGATGATACAATAACTCCTTTTCGACGGGATCATCTAAGTTCATGTATTGATCCAAAAACAAATGTTTTTTGAACAGGAAAAAGTGATGCGCATGCTTGCGTTGATGTTGACCCTGCTGCGACGTCCTATACCGTTCCCACTTAGACATAACATCAGCTATCTTCTCCTCGGGAATCAGCGATCGTTCGGTCGGTCCTAACACCTCATAAATCGCATATCCTGATAAAAAATAAAAAAATAATAATAAAAATCAATCCAGCAAAATCAAACTTTAAGACAAATTGAAATGAATTATATAAATATAGACTTGTAATATTCCCAAATTTTATAATTAAAGATATGTCAGAATTTAATTAGAGTACACGATACTATAACAGCCAGAAATTAAAGAAAAAAGGGAATTAGGATAGTGATACAAAATAATATAGAAAAATAAAAATATCAAACATACCCATAGCAGTCTCCTCAAGTCCTATCTTCGTTTTTATAATCTCCATGACATCCCTAGCAGTCGCGGATGGATGAAATTCGACTGCGTGGTATTGACCGTCCATGAAATGGAATCTGGCATAGATCGGCCGACGATTGATAGTACACATAATCTCCTCACGACTCGGTGGCCATTGTCGCCTGCGAGTGCCCTGAGTCTTGTAAAGGCACTTTTCTGCAAACCTCGCGTATTTACCCTCCTCGGTAACGTAATCGCTGGAGCATCGTTTCAGGTGCGCTATCAAGTACTTGCGTATGGTCTTTTGAGGCGGCAGGATCACGGAACATGCGAGCGAGAGCAATGCCCAATGTCGCAGATTGACACGATTATTGGGATCTGGGTGATCAGTGGTTTGCTTGATTAATTGGAGATACAATTCACCCAGTAGATTTTCTTTTCGTATGCAACGTTCCATCACGGTTTGTATAAGATTCACGTGCTCATCCTCAACTCTACGTACTGTGTCCCCGTTTTGACCAAGTCCTGCGTACGTCAAAATCAGTTGGAAGATATTCAGAGACACTTGTTCATCAGGATCAGGCAGTTTCGACAGACTTTGTGGTATCTGTTGCCTACTGAACGCCCAGTAAGCATACGGGAAACCCTTGTAAGTCTCGCCGTGATCGGCACTTCCATGTTCCTGCCTAAGCTTTTCTATCCGATGCTTTGATAATCTTCTAAGTGTATTCCGAAGAAAACCACCACCGGAATCTTGCGGTTTTCTGAGAATTTCCGAGTCGACTAGAGTTCGCCGACAGTTGATCAGATTGTGATAGAGCCGGATGCGATCTTCGTTAGTGATACACTTGAGTTTCTTCGTGGGTACCTCATTTTCTGTAATCCAACCCGCTAGCGCCGAACAATAACTTACGATCAAACTGCCAATCTCGTTCTTTTGTGGCGTCTCGAAAACGAAACACTTGTGCGAACTATCAGGATTGTGTCGCAGTAGCGAGAGCGTAATGAACGAGTCACTCGGGTCCAGCATGATGCTTTCGACGTCCTGATAACGATACTCGGACAAAACGAATTTGTCATCCGGCTTGATTAGCATGAGACCATCACAGTTAATACCGAGAATCAACTGATTGCCATAGGACCAGTATCCGCGGTAAGTTACATTGAACATCGTTGTGCCATAAAGCGGATATTGCATCACGCAGGACAGATACAGGACTTTGGCAGCGAGCTCTTTGCGTCCGGCGCCATATTGCCGGTGTGCTTGCGCTATAATTGGTACCCAAACGTCGTCGCCACGAGCCCGACTGATTCTGTAGGGTAGAAAACTATCCACTTCGCTGTAATAATCTAGTCTATCATTATCCTTAGGATCACCGAGGGACACCTGCGCTTGTAATCCTGCCAATTGCAATGCCACTTTCTCGGATACAGGAAAATCATCACACTAAAAATAAAAAGAAAAAAACTTATATATAAGATGTAAAACAGTAGAATTTTTAATGGTACATTTCTGAATCAAATAAAATATAAATTCAATTTTCGAGGTTTAAATTTGGTAATTCTCTTATTGTATATATATAGTATATAAAATTCTGAAGGGTATCAAATAAGAAAAAATCAAATTTAAACTTCGGAAATTGAATTCAAATCTTATTTTATTCAGAATTGTAGCATTTCACTCAAAGAATAAAAACTTGTGGAACAATTTGTTGTAATGAAGCATTGTACCTTTACGACGTTATAGACCGCTTGCGCGTATAACATATTAACTTCCACAGGGTCCTGAGAAATCTCCCTTGGATTACGGAATAACCTTCGTTTGAAGACGAAACGATTGTCGCCGCTGCCCAAAGTAGTGTTGTTACCGCGTCGCAATGTCGAAAATGTCGACTGTGCCGTATTTAATTTGCATTGTTTCCTGCAGTTATAGATGTTATTGTATAATAATTTTTAAGTGAATATAATTACGTTCACACTTA
The DNA here is from genome assembly GCF_001594065.2 of Cyphomyrmex costatus. Classification (NCBI taxonomy): domain Eukaryota; kingdom Metazoa; phylum Arthropoda; class Insecta; order Hymenoptera; family Formicidae; genus Cyphomyrmex; species Cyphomyrmex costatus. Next base: position 1,868,958 of record NW_017280167.1, read on the forward strand.
CATTTCCCATGCAGCAATCACATCGTACAGGTAATCGTGAGCTCGCACATGCTCCTCTCCATCCGGTCTGCTTTGATAAATGGCCCATCCTTCTAGTGACCGAAGACCTAACTTTTCTCCTAGTTTGGCGACGGCATCAGCGGCTGTGTCGATGGGATGTACATCGATTGCCTTCGTCCTTCCATCCAAGAAAAAGAACCTGCATACTATGGTGCCCAATCGCTTCATGGCAGCGATCTCCACCGTGGATGGTGGATGTTGCCTGCAAGATACCTTGGTGTTCTTGCAATTATCTACGCACCACTGCACGTACTGCCTCAGCTTGCCCTCAAGAGCAAGATTCTTTTTTAGGAAAGAGACAAAATATTTATAAAGCAGCTTGCTGGGTTGAAAAGCAACAATCGCTAAGCATAATAGCAGCCACACGCGTTCCGACCATTCAGTATTGGGATTGTTCGTCGCTTGGCGCATACATTGTACAAAGATTTCATCTCTTAATTCTTCCCGCTCGATTCCATAAGCGATGATACTCTGTATCGTGACTATCTCTTGATCCAACTTCATTTCACCGCGAATATACTTACACAAGTCCTGCGAAAAGGAATAATATTGTATAACATGTAATTACGTGTAATTGTAACACTTTTTTATAATACATTTTTAATACAACAAAAAACACCTTAAACGAAAAGAAAAAAATTTTTCATAGCTTTATAATAATATATTGAATTAATGAATTTATATACTTAGAAGTTACAAAAAATAATTATTCTTTTCTTTAAGTTTTCTACAAGTGTTATAATAATGTAGGCGTACCCTAAACACGGAACACGCAACATTCACGTTATCGGGATCATACATATGAATATGCGAGTTCGGGATGCTGGATCCTTTGTAGTACGTAACCATCTCGTACTTCGGAATGAACTCGATACTTTTCCCACGTGATTTCCTCGTTAATGTAGCCATTATGGTACCCTCCGGCGAACGTTCATGGCTATTGAAATAGTTCTGCGCAAACTCTACGATATCGTGGTAGGTCACCTCGTTCTCCTGCTCCTTCTTATCTTCGAGCTCTTGCAGTTTCCGCTCCACGCGAGTCTTACGCCGCTGCTCACGCTCCACCGGTAGTTGCTGTGCCGTCTGCGATTGCGGCTGTGGTTGATCGTGGCCGTTCTGTTGCGCCTGGGGTATCGTTTGATGATGATGGTGATGATGGTGAGCATGATGGCCAGAACTCCTAGACTCCGGTCTAGATGGCGGACTAGCGGCGATTTCTTTGGCTATTTTACCACTGGGTGGAGGCGGTGGTGGCGATCCGCAAGTCTCACCGTTCATCATCTGGCCTGGACTGCCGCCGTTGTGGATCGGACTGCCAGAATCATTTGCTTCTCGCGGTAACACTGATTCGTAGATTGGCTCGCCATTGTCACCTGATGATTCGCCATTCACAGTTAAAGGCGGCGCCGGAGGTGGTGGCGGCGGCGGTGGTTCCGTAGGTTCCGGAAGACTTGGTTGACCAAGTTTGTTGCTGCTCAAGTTATTCGAGCATGGCATCCGCTGTTGCTGTTGCGGAGACTGCACTTCTTGTCCATTCATGGGAGAAGCGACCTTCGACTCGGCCTTGGCATTCAATTCCATCTCTTGTTGAATAACATTTTCTAATTCTACGTCAAGATCCTCCACCAATTCGTCCATCTGTTCCCCGATTTCATCAATAATCTGATTGCTTTTAGTTGATTGTACGTCAGATAGGAAGGAAAATAGATTGTCAAGATCCACCGATTGCAAATCCGTGGCAGCTATCTTCGAGTTCATTTGCTCGGCCATCTGCGACAACGCATCGATTTCTTCTTGCACTTTTCTGCAAAATTAAAAAGGAAATTAAATTACCATTACCGATTAATGTTTTTTTCCATGAATGCAGATACTGGTGTTACGAGCAAAAATAAATTTCGTGTAACATTATTGTGTAACGATGTTACAACTGATGATCACAACGAGACATTCAATGCAATAAGTTGTAATGCCTTGAAAAAATCGACAGGTAGCAAATTCGATTGGACATACTCAGTGCACACTCATACATATTAAATTTATCATAGACAAATTGACGCAACAATTGTTTAACATAAATATAAAAACAGGTTAAACTGTGAAATTCTCAATACATTTTAATGTGTTATTAAGAAATAAAAAGGTTTTATAATTTTTTTTTTTTTCCACAAAATATTTACGCTTTACTTTTATACTCAGATTAAATCAGTATACATACAACGGTTTAAACACTATAGTGTGTCCAATTGAATTCGCTAAAAAAAATTACAAGTTAGTAATAAATTTTAGCTATGCATACAGCTAATCTATAATATTTATAATATACTAACTACGATAATTTTCTTAAAATATTCAAAGATATTATGATATTTTATATTTTATATATCATTGTAATATTTATATCTTAAAGTCCCGTACTTTACGCTGTTCTTCTATCCAACTCATCAATTATGAATGTATAATTTTCTATGCTGTAACGTTTAATATCGCAATCGGTCTTTAGCATAAAATCATGCCCGCGTATATCAAACGAAGAAATGATAACGCTCGCATACGTTTAGGGTACACGCGATGATATTTAGCATGCAACGAATGCATGCCGTTATATACACGTCACACGATCTTTTCCATCGTTGGACTTACCCAGATTCCATCTCGGCAATACCATCATACTGCGCGCTATAAAAGGAATACAAACGGAAACGATTAACGCATACAATCAATCGGTACGCATAATTCATCGATTCCATTAGTTATCTTACATAAGAGTTATCTTCATCACGAGCAAGATTCATGGAAATTAAGAAATTCAATCTCCCGTACCTTTGGCTCTCTTCCATCGCCTTCTTATCCTCCATCATCCTTCGTTCCTCCTCCAGCCGCTCCCTCTTTCTCATTTCTTCGTCGACTCGCCGCATTTCTCGCAGAGCTGCGGCTACTTCCCTCGCAAAGACACCTCGCAAATGACTCTGAATCACTATGGCTGCTCTGCGTTTTCTGATGAACATTATTCGTAATTTCCAACCGCGATACGCATGCTGCATCTTCAGTGTTGCTTCTTTTATACGTTTATACTCTATTGGAACAGAGAATAACATTTCTAAATATGATATAATTTCCAAACAAATAAAGATTTATTAATTTTTCCAAATAAATTAAAAAGATATAAATTGTAACATAGTTTTTTAAACTTGAAGTTAAAATGGAATATTATATTTCTCTCCCTCTCTCTCATTTACTCATAATAAAAAATAAATTTTTATTTGTTAGAAAATTGTATTATACTTATATCTTAAAATCTAAAAAACCTTCAAAAAATTTTTTACTTATAACATTTGCTCTTTCAAAATAAACAATTTTTCTTTTTAATATTTTACCATATTGCTAAAAAGACAGATATTTTAAATATTATAGTATAAATTATAAACATATACATATAAATAAAATGTATATAAAGGTAGAAAACGCAGACCATACCTCGTCGTTTAATATATCCTCGCCAAATCTTCTGTATCACAATGGCGTTCCTCGTTATTACCTGGTTTCTGGAATCCTCAAGAGGTTCGTGCACATAGCTCCTCAAAAACACCTTCGTCCGGCCAATCTGCCATTCAGTTTGCGGTATACCTTGTTTATTGATAAGACATTTAACCGCTTCCTTCTCGTTACAGGAGAGTGAGGATCGGCCTTTGTCCAGACAACGATATCTCGCAACGAAATCGTGGAACGACATGTGTATTGGGAAGCCCTCTTTGCGTATGCGTATAATATCAAGCATACCGAGATACTTGAGTTGATCCATAACAAGCTTCTCGTCGTAGTGATTGGCCATCTTTTCCATGTTCGGTTTGATACAGCGCGCATACCACGGCGTCGTTCCCTGTAAGACATCTACTAGGGCCTGCAACTGGTGCCGAAATGAATCACAAAGGGTCGGTTTGCCCTTGGATGTTCCTCGCGACATCGTAGTGGTTGTGCCACCGGTTGCACGCGCGACGGTACATCCCAATATATCCTGATAAACGCTGATCTCCTGTACAAACTCATTTGTACTTCTGGACATGAAATCGAAGAACACGTCCTGCTGTACGTCTCGATTCTTGTCAACGAAACCTTCGACAGTATATGTCACGCAGCCGGCGTAATGCTTGACCCCAAATTCCTTCTCCCATTTCCGTCGGTCGTCTCCCTTCACGTAGCACGGATGGCTTTCAAATTCAGCATGCAGGTTTGTCAAATAAGCTAGATCCGAGCCTTTCGGCATATGGCACTGCTCGGTGAGTAACTTAAGAACACATCGCGGGGGCTTCTCAATTAGCTCCAGGCACATGGTGTTGTCAGTGAAAGTAATGTGGGAGTACTGGATCTCTTCTTGGTGATACTAAACACATATTTATTTGATATTTATATATTTATTTACGGTAAATTAACTTTTTAGCAACAAAACAAAAAATGTGGAAGAGAGGGATAAAAATAAAGTTTTAAAGCTCAAATTAGAATAAACTGTTCAGAAAATTTAAAATAAAAATGTTCGAGCATTAAATTCAAACAATTCAAACGAGGACATTAAGGAAAGTTTGAATGAAAATTGTGAAGAATAAAAAAGTAAGCCGCTTTTGTTTGATTTACTTTACCTAAAGTAAGATGTAACAAATTGAATAATTTGAAGTCTTCAGATGTATCTTTAAGCGTCCCTTAGATAGATGATCAATATTAATATACAATATTTGATATTGCACAATATCATCTGAAGACTACGTTGAGTCCCTAGACTTTGTTTTGACTTGTTTAAAAGGGGTATCAATAGTATTATAAAAAATAATTGTACAATATATCAAACGTCTAAAGACTGCTTTAGACTTTGATAATTTATGATTTTAAAAACTCGTAGCGTTCGAATTGTTTGATCATATAAACATTCTGAGCACTGGAATTAACTTACGAGTTCCTGCTCCAACGCGAAGACGTAGTGATTAAAAAACTTGTGCAGCTTCTCGTTTGTGTAGTTGATGCAGAGTTGCTCAAAACTGTTCAGCGTAAAATTCTCAAATCCGAAGATATCGAGAACCCCGAGGAATCGCGAGATATCCTGACCTGGGTTCGTGCAGTTGTTAATGTGGTTGATAAGCCAAGCGAAAGTGCGGGAGTAGAGTGCCTTTGCCATCGCGTGCCTATTTTCTCTGGCCTCCTGCACCTTCAGTGGAATTTCCGTGATATTACCGCGAACGTTTATCTGTCGTATCAGCACCACCTTGGTGAGATCCTCCACTTGGAGGCCCAACAGCGGCGCAACCGTGTCAACTATGTTCCCATCCTCCTTCGATAACTCACATCTCTCGCCGTCGACGTCCTCGAAGCTTAAGTTTCCAAGCCATAGGATGGCGGATAGAACTCGGAAGATGCCTTCGCACATTTCCGGCGCGATCTACACGAAGACGGATAATAATTATTTGACAATAATAGGAGTGCAAAATTCTCTTCCTCGGCAGAGAAATACCTGAAGCACATTAAAGGCGAGCCTGAGAGAATCGAGCTTCTTAGAGTCGGAAATTCCATCGATCTTTACGCAGCCGGACTGATTGAGATATTTGTAATGGCTGGCTGGCCTTAGCTTATATTGCTCCGCAAATTCCTTGTCCCTCGTGCCGGCTTCGACCAGCTGATAGAACACGTGATAATTGCGCTCCCCGGGGCTCTGAAAGGTGATACGACTCTGCTCCAGCAGGTAATCTTGGATGATACATCCCTTGATCATCCACTTGTTATCGAAGCACACCTGCATAAATTTGCCGAAACGCGAGCTGTTGTCGTTCCGTACGGTTTTCGCATTGCCTATTTTGACGAAAATAAAATTTCTCTCGTTAACTTCATCGTTTTAATTTGGACATTGAGAGAAATTCAAAAACCAAATTTGTTATTACCAACCTTAAAATGCTATTGATATAGAGTAAATGAAAACAGTATTATTATTGATACGTAAACTGTACAAGAAGTTAGAAAATAGGTCACTCTCAATTAATATAACATATGGTAAATGATCTAATTGTTGACTCAAAAGAGAAAAAAGAATAAGCACGCTATCAAATTCAATTTCGAAATAATATAGAGCACGTAATCCAATTGTGTACAATATTTAAATAAAATATATAACACATAAAATAATAAAATAAAATTATTTTTAAAAATAGAAATTACTTTTTTCTATTATAATTATACAGATCACCAGGGAGTACAAATCAAAATGTAACAGAGAATTTTTTAAAGCCTCCTCGCTTGTCCTCGCTTGTCTCAGCTTTTAGTATAGCAAATTGGATTTTCTAATGACTACTAAAGGCATAGCTTAGCACTAAATGACTTCGTTCACTTGTACATAAAATCTACATATCGATAGCATTTTAGTGTTAAAAAATAGTTTTAAAATTTTACAATATTACTGTTAAAGACAATTTTTTTAAATTCTTTTATAATGCATTTTTAATATAAAATATATTTATTAAAAATATCTAAATATATGCAGGATAGGAAAGATGGAATCTTCCTAAGTTCATTTAGATACAAAATGGATAAAACTGTGATGAAGATAAAAATGAGGATAAGTTAGATTTAAAAAGAAGGAATTATTATTATCTCTTTCTCATGCAGGTGAATGAACGACGCTGTCTAATGTGTCTTATTCATAAAATCTCTCTGCCTCGTGACCCACTTCGTTTCCCGTCGTCACTGCATTTAACACCTGAATTGTTCGTACCTAGACTACGATTAATGAATCGCTTGTTTACTTCTGAACGCACGATTAGGATCCACTTTATCATCTCCGTTTATCTTCGCTTTCATTAGAAGCCAATTCTTTAACCGTCTATTACCGTAACGCGATATAATCCAATTCTGACGGAGATAAGTTGTTCCTAGAGATACTCAATTCATTTTTAGCCCACCGTTCCTTTTCTGACATCTAACAGTTCAATACCGAATCTTAAATTCTGACGTATATTTTCGAGGGTTGCGCAAACTTATACATAGACTCCTCGACCTTGAGATCAATTTTTTATCAGAGATATCAATGATAGTCACAATTTTTATCCAAAAATAAATTTTAAAAATAAATTTTAAAAAATATCTAATTTTATGATATAATATATTTTCAGCATCAGATATCTATAATCCAAATTTAATGTATTTAATAATCACTATTCGCGCGTGGGTTCAGTAGGCCCGGATACTTTCGTCAACTATAAGTTGTAAAAAATTGTATATTACAAATGTTTTTCATCTTACATAATTTTAAGTTACAATTTCTCAAATTTTTACCTTTAAAATGTAACCTTCAAAAGATTTATAAAAAAAATCGTTTATTTACGTTAACCTTTTTAAGCAAAAATACATTAATTTAAAATACACTAGACCCATCAATTTCAGTTAAGGAAATTTCGAAGCAAATACCGAATTAATAATAATTGTTAGGTTTAATATTAAAAAATTAATATAGTAGTAAAAAATATTTTATATCTTGTTCAGAGATTAACAATGTTATTATGTTCTTTACAATTATTAATTCAGTTTGTTAATCCTATTGATTTGTTTAAAAAATTTACTACATGATCACACACCATAGCGTTTGGATCAATATAATCAACAAGCTTTAAAGAATCAGAAATAAAAAAATTTTCATGAAAGATTTTACATTAACCGACAAAGTTATCACAAATATCAAAGAAAATAATTTTTAAATAAAATTAATAAGAAAATTAATTATATTTTGGATCAAATAGACTTCAACAGATCAGAATTATAGACTGATCACGTCACTCAAATTTTGTTATAGCGATTAAGGAGTCATTTCATTATAGAAACTGTTAAATTAATTTAATCTGATTAAACGGACAAATTCATTCCAATAATTTGAGCTAGTAGAGGATTTCAATTAGCGGATATTTTCTGACAAACTTGTGTACAGGATGGGATATCTGGAAAATACATAATCACAAAATTGCGAGCGCGATTTGAAACCTGAATGTAATTAACGAATAATTACCGAATGCCTCGAGGATGGTGTTGGCCTCCAGAATCTGCTGTTCAACCCACGTATCGACGTTGCTGGTAACCGAGCACAGGTACTGTAGGATGAACTTGGTGGTCTCGGTCTTGCCGGCGCCGCTCTCGCCCGATATCACACAGGACTGGTTGCTCACGGTGTCCTGCAAGGACTTGTATGCTGCCTCCGCCAGGGCGAACACATGTGGCTCCAAGGCGCCCATCTTCTGGCCATGGTATCGATTCACGTACTCCTGCGAAAAGACGAGGAAGACGCCCTTTTGGGTGAAACAGGTTCCGGTCGCTAACGAGGTGCTGCCGCTCCTCTTTGCTGCAACCTCGCGAGAATGGATGGTCTTAAAAGCCTCGATTCGCGAACAGCATTCTTGCCCCATAAAAAGCGAACTTGGTCTAGTCTACTAAAATGGAGAGAGCTTTATGAACGCTCATGGACGCCGATAAAAGGCTGACGGATGCTCCAAAGAAAGTCAGCAAATCGTCGTGTTTATTCTCATATTAAAAATTTGTAAAGTCTTATATTTTTAACAAAATACAGAATAATTTTGTAAAGAAAGATATTTTACGTTACATAAAATGTTCATTCTTTCTAAGAAATTTAAGATATAATCTTTCGTAACTATAAAATGTTAACATTTACATATTCTTTACTTGAGTTTATTAGAAACTATTTCATTATTTAAAAAATATTTTTTTAAATAAAATATTGTTAAATACCACGTTTCGTAAACATTGCAATTCGTTTTATCAGAGCGAAAAGCAATTTGTATTGTTCATAAAAAATGGTATTTAATGATGTATATGGAAATAACCCGCAAACTGTGTAGCCTCTTTAATATTCAATGTTTTTAAATCACATTGTTTATACCTAGAGATTTGTATCAAAGTCTCTGGCTATGAACGATTTTGTCAAAAACCTACGAAAGAAAAATATAATTTCTCTCTGTAATATATATTATCTCATTCTAATTTAACTGTTTCACTCTATAATCTTAATTAAAGTTACAGATCGGTACTCATTTTAAGTTTTATTATATATATTATATATATTCATTTTAAATCAGTTTTTATTTTAAAATTATCTTAAGCAATGTACGTATCTTAAAATGCTAATACTGCTCTGTATGATCGGATTATGATATTTTAAAACGGTCTTAAATATAAAATGTGATTATAAACCTCAATCGGGTATGTTAAGTTAGCACCCCAATAGTACTCAGGAGTTCCGATTAGAGTTCCCACTTCCTTTTGACGAGACGAAGAATTCCCTATAGTTAATAACAAGAGTTCCGCTCAATAAACATCTTTTTTATATTTTTTAAAAATGGGGTGCTAACTTGGACCAACGGTTTCCGAGATATACTCTAAAAATTGTTGATCTTCCGACAAATGTCGCTGTATCTTGCAAACCGTTGGTCCAATCGCTTTTCCATCTTACAGTTTTCGATAGAACACGTCGAGTACTATAAGAAACGCTACTCAGAACTACTCGGTACTCTCAAAAAATTTTCAAAGATTTCTATTATTTTTTTTTTAAACTTTATTATTCTTCAAAAATGTTTTTTATGTATCAAGAACTCTAGGTATTCACAAAATACTTCTGTTAAGCTGATCAGAACTATGCGATCTTGAATTTCGTTAAAAAGTTAGCACCCCATTTTTAAAAAATTATTAAAAAATGATTATTAAGCGCATATGTCATTAAAAATCATAGAGAACTCTTCGTATCGTCAAAAAGAAGCAGGAATTATCATCAGAACTATTGTATCTAAAAATTAATTTTTCAAAAATTTTTAATTTTTTTTACATATCAGGAACTCTAGGCAATCGCAAATTGAAGCTATTAAGCCGCTCAGAACTATTCCACCTCGAAATTCGATAAAAAGTTAGCACCTCATTTTTAAAAAGTGTAAAAAAAATGTTTATTGAGCGGAACTCTTGTTATTAACTTTAGGGAACTCTTCGTCTCGTCAAAAGGAAGTGGGAACTCTAATCAGAACTCCTAAGTACTATAGTTGGGGTGCTAACTTAACATACCCACATAAATCGTAGAGTAAAATAGTTTAAGTTAAAGTGAGAGTATTATATATATATCTTTCTTTCTCGTGTATAAAAAATTTTGGCAAAATCGCTCATGGCCTAACTCTGTTATAGGATCTCTATTTACACCTATTACAGTGATTACATGTAACGTAAAATAAAGTGTAAAAGGTCGTGCCAGGAATTTTTTTCATATGTGCCTGTAGCATGAGTGAAGAGAATATATTATAGTTACAGTAAGACCTTCGTGCGTGATAACACCACGATAATCCTAGATAATCCAACCGGAGGTTTGAAAATGTGAACGCGAGTGTACCGCATCAACCCCGGTAACCCGATTAATCAGCGACGACACCCGATAGGCGCGTGCACCGTCGACGATGACCGAGTTCCACCGTGGCCCTCTTCGTTCAGCCTTCTCCCCCGGGACGCGGGTGTATACACATGCACACAAGCTCTGCAAAACGGCGCTCTCCGCCTGGGTTGTCGCTCTCGGCCGTTAGTCTCGTAGCCGAAGTAGTGCAACCCAGTTTCGCGTCGGGCCGCCTGTGCCGCCGAGCATCAGCCAGCGAGAATGCGCCTCGACGCCTGTTACAAATGGATGAAATGCACTCGGCTGGAATTGCCGCCATGTGATAACAAGAAGATACATAGTGTCGTGACAAAACGACCTATCAAACCACTCGATGACAGGAAGACTATTTTTGTAGAGCCTCGTAAAAATCGAGAAAGACGCGACTTAATAAATTATTTTTAGCCCCATAGAAGTAATATTTTTATTAGCTAATAATCCCTCCAGCGCTTCAACTTCATTTCCTTACAAGAAATCAGTTTTCAGAGCTGATTATGAAGACCTTTATTAAGTTATCGCTTTTACACCACAAAAAACAAACATACAGCATACGTACATTCAAGAAAATACATTAGGTATTTAGATATAAATTCTTAATTAAATTATTTTTAATTAAATCTTTTGAAGGTATTTAATTTTATTAAATTTGCTTTTTTATTTTATGTACTTTTAAAAGTGGAAATTTTATATTAGGTTAACGTGAGATACGCACTGTTTCAATTCCTGCAATAAAAGCCTACTAAATTTAAAATTAAGACTATAGGCTAGGTAAGTAATACCTAATTCCGGAAAATATACACTTCATAAATTGTTATCTTAACAAATGCACAATTATAAAACTTCAAATACAATTCAAATATATTTTTAGACTACTAATTAGAACTCTTTTTTTTGTTTAATACTTTATATAAAAAAATTAATGAAATCGATGTAATTATGTTATTAAAAGCTATATTTAATTTGTGCTGTTTACATATATTTATATGTAGTAGATCAATAATTTTAATAAATCCACGTTCTGGATATCAATGCTGCAGAACGGTTTGAGACGTCAATGTAACCTTAAAAAGTTATTTTGGAAGGAAATTACTTCAAAGTACATTTGTAGAGGATGGATTGCCCGAGATAAACCGAGCGTATAGTCGGAAAGCCTTAAGAAAACAAGCTGAGATATAAAAATAAGTGTGAAAGGACGCCTTCCAGGCGACGCTCCGGAAGTTTCGACACTTCTCGTTGCTTTCTTTTGAAAAAAGTCGACTGCATCCATATATAAATACATGTCGCATTATATAATACTGCACTGTTCAACATCGTATCTTCACAGTCCTCTAAACTGCTTAAGGCTGAAAGTTTTGAACTTAATTTTTGCTTCTAGAATTTCAGAGTATTTAAACATCCAAATAAATAATTTTAATATTTGCAATGTAGTTAGATATCATTTTTATATCTAATATTTATTTAGATATTTTGTATTTTTACATCAAAATGCATGTTCCTATTTTTAAATGTTTGTATTCACCGTCCTTTATAATTATGCTAATTATTGTTATTGGTTCATAATTTAAATATACTAAAATAATGCCAAATATTCGTAATTATTACAGATTTTAAAACTAAATATAAAGTGCTATAATTATGATTTTGGCATTTATAATTAATTTTTTCTGTTTTAGTGGCACGTAGCAATATAATAATAAATATAACGAAGCAATAACAAAACAATTTTTTTAATATTAATATCTAACTAATATTAGTTTTAAATATTAATATGCAACTAATATCTACAGCTCTATATTTAAAAAAAAACTGTAATTCATTTGCATTACTTCATTTAAATGGAATTAAATAGCGTAAAGTAATAAGATCAAATAAAGTCATCTTATTCACGATTAATTGCATCTGTTAAATACCTCGGATAAAAAAATATTAATTTTATCCCGAAAGTGATCCACAGCCAATTTCCATTGTTAAAATCAGTGTCGTTTTTTTTTTAAATTAATTTAAGCTTCTCGCTGTTACGCGGCGATGTCAACACCGGTGGTGTTGCAAAAGAATGTCGATTCCTCGTTCCATTTCGTTAGTGGGTCACGTCCATCGATCAATATCGTCTGTGAGGGAATTGAACATGTGTCATCATGCTCCGATAGAAACTCGCACAATGATTTTTCATCCCTCTTTCGTTACACACATCGTACTACAGCGTAAAATCTACAACGAAATACTATCATGGACGATTGATTAACGTCAATTTCCGTTCATCTCAATATAGGGTCGGAGGACCGTTTGCAATCTCCATTACGAAGAAATATTTGCAATATATGGATATTCCGAGATCCGAGCGGATCGGAAACGAATCTATTTATAATATGTTATAACCTCCTCGACTACCGCAAGTACTGATTGCTTATTAAACTATCACCGTGATGTTCGGAACGTTCAATCGATTGGTCCAAATCGAATTACAGTTATTCAACATGTTAAGCAATCTCGTAAAAAAATGGCAATCTTTCCCTTGCGTTTATTAGGGTATGTTAAGTTAGCACCCCAACTATAGTACTCAGGAGTTCTGATTAGAGTTCCCACTTCCTTTTGACGAGACGAACAGTTCCCTATAGTTAATAACAAGGGTTCCACTCAATAAACATTTTTTTTATATTTTTTAAAAATGGGGTGCTAACTTTTTATCGAATTTCGAAGTGGAATAGTTCTGAGCGGCTTAATAGCTTCAATTTGCAATTGCCTAGAGTTCCTCATATGTAAAAAAAATTTTCGAATATTAAAAAAAAAATTAAAAATTTTTGAAAAATTAATTTTTAGATACAATAGTTCTGATGATAATTTCTGCTTCTTTTTGACGATACGAAGAGTTCTCTATGATTTTTAATGACATATGCGCTTAATAATCATTTTTTAATAATTTTTTAAAAATGGGGTGCTAACTTTTTAACGAAATTCAAGGTCGCATAGTTCTGATCAGCTTAACAGAACTATTTTGTGAATACCTAGAGTTCTTGATACATAAAAAACATTTTTGAAATATAATAAAGTTTAAAAAAAATAGTGGAAATATTTGAAAATTTTTTTGAGAGTACCGAGTAGTTCTGAGTAGCGTTTCTTATAGTACTCGACGAGTTCTATCGAAAACTGTAAGGTGAAAAAGCGATTGGACCAACGGTTTGCAAGATACAGCGACATTTGTCGGAAGATCAACAATTTTTAAAGTATATCTCGGAAACCGTTGGTCCAATCGCTTTGAGCCCTGATACTTTTCGACAGAACTCGCCGAGAACTGTCCAGAACTCCGATCAGAACTACTCGGTACTTCCAAAAATTTTGACTTCAAATTTTTTCTAAATCCCACGTCGGAAAAATTTTTGAGAGTACCGAGTAGTTCTGAGTAGCGTTTCTTATAGTTCTCGACGAGTTCTATCGAAAACTGTAAGGTGAAAAAGCAATTGGACCAACGGTTTCCGAGATATACTCACTTTAAAAATTGTTAATCTTCTGACAAATGTCGTCGTATCTTGCAAACCGTTGGTCTAATCGCTTTTCCACCTTACAGTTTTCGATAGAACTCGTCGAATACTATAAGAAACGCAACTCAGAACTACTCGGTACTCTCAAAAAAATTTTCAAAGATTTCTACTATTTTTTTTAAACTTTATTATTCTTCAAAAATGTTTTTTATGTATCAAGAACTCTAGGTATTCACAAAATACTTCTGTTAAGCTGATCAGAACTATGCGACCTTGAATTTCGTTAAAAAGTTAGCACCGCATTTTTAAAAAATTATTAAAAAATGATTATTAAGCGCATGTGTCATTAAAAATCATGGAGAACTCTTCGTATCGTTAAAAAGAAGCAGGAATTATCATCAGAACTATTGTATCTAAAAATTAATTTTTCAAAAATTTTTAATCTTTTTTTATTATTCGAAAATTTTTTTTTACATATCAGGAACTCTAGGCAATCGCAAATTGAAGCTATTAAGCCGCTGAGAACTATTCCACCTCAAAATTCGATAAAAAGTTAGCACCACATTTTTAATTATATAAAAAAAATGTTTATTGAGCGGAACTCTTGTTATTAACTATAGGGAACTCTTCGTCTCGTCAAAAGGAAGTGGGAACTCTAATCAGAACTCCTGAGTACTATTGTTGGGGTGCTAACTTAACATACCCCGTTTATTACTATTTTATATAATACATTATAAAGATTAAAATATATAGAAAATATAAGATTATATATATTGCAGTTGATAATTTTTAATTTTGATAAAAAGGAGCAGATATATTTGTATGGAATCTTATATAGAATGATTATTATCTAGTTAATAAATAATAATTCGCGTAATCGTATCCTAATTTTGAAATAATTGATTCAAAAGCCGATAAAAGCTTCACACAAGTACTTTCCAGCCATTAATACCGGCAAATATTTGAACGACTTGATTGTGGATTTATTGTAGAAGTAGCAACCATTTACCTCGACAGCAATCCAAGGATATTTGCTTACTTATCGATCAACAAAACGATATTATGCAACGCTACTCTGTAAATTCTTTGGAATAAAAGCTCCTTCTAAAGAGTGAAAATTGAGCTAGTCTTGAAAAAAGTGGCTCTTAAACAATTTTCAATTGTTTAAGAATGAGGTTTCAATCTTCACATAGTTAGATTTACTCTTCAGAGAATAACGTATCAGACGAATGTAAAGGTGTCAAAATCGAATTATTTTTAACTTGGAAGTGCATAGAAAATGAGCGCATTGAATTAATATAAGCAAATAAATTAATAAATAATTGGTCAATTAAAGTTGCTATTTCTTCACAACTCTTTTATATAAAAAGAATGACTTTTTCTTTCGGTTATTTCTGTAAATATCTAAAGACAAAGGTCAATCTCTCAAATCTGGAAAACCTTTTGTTTTATTTTAATTATATAGCTTATATAGAGATCAGATTTATCCTCTTAAAATATTTATCACAAGTTTTAATAACGCAAATGTATCGATAGGTTTTCGTATGTTGGTACTCGTTGGTAATTCAATCGCGACTCGCACGTGGATCATCGTGATCGTTCTGGCGAGGATCCAGCGAGAGTATCCGGCAGAAATGTGCGGAATTGGCGGCTCCCGAGGCGACCACGCCGAGTCCCGAATCCGATCCGCATGCTTCGGCGCGATCAATAACGCGGGGCGTGCACCACCACGGTGTGCCACCCTCTTCCTTCTAGTCCCGGCAGGAGTCCTCGGTCGGCGGTACCCCAGCTGACCTTCGCAAATCACGCATGATACTGTAGCACGCAAATTTTCACGAGTGTGTGCACGAGGTTAACGCACCGCAGTCACGTGAGTTTATCTCAACAATTAGGTTTTTTCCTGTTTCGTACCAATCTGTTCGCGCACAGATTGCGCCATACGTGCGATAATAATCGTCAAATTATTCTGTTTACAAAAAGTAATTTCAGACACTAAAATAAATTGCTAAAAATGATGATGAAAACACCGTCGATGTCTTCCTTTCAAAATTTTATTGCAACTTGTCAGTTTGAAAGAGGCTCGAAAATTTTTCTGAACGTCGCGAGAGAATGTGGTACCCCCTCTTATTAAAAAATCCCCTGCTCAAAGGTTGCGTACATTGTAGGGGGAGGAGCAGGGAAAATGCAATAAAATGTATAAACCTTTAGAGAGCCAGCTCGTTCCCAAACACGAGACAAAGTAAATTTTATCGCTGCACTCTAACTCCGGCGGTTCTCACCGTCCAATTCAATTTACGGTCGCATGCTCCGTCGCTCGACGCTTTCCGCGTCATATAAACGCGCGGCTGCACAGAATAATATTTGAAGAATTCTTTCAAAAATTTGAAGAGGCCTCTATCATTTGTTGGCTTAATATAAAACCTTTCACATAGCGGAATCTATGGGACTGTTTTTCTGTTTCATCGAAAAGAAGCATCAAAACAACTCGCAAAAACTATACTCTTTACTTAAACACGCAATGTAGTAATAACAATTTGGTAATAATATAATATGACACTAATAATAATGTAAAATATAATAATATCAAACATTTTCTTCAGATTTTTAATAGTTTTGATGTTTTCTTATTCAAAATAGTTAAAGAACATTATGCTTCAACTTTACAGAAATGTATAAAGTTATGACTGTTATGTTTACAACAAAAGATAAAATCGATGAGCATAAAAAATCAAACGTGTTTAAATAACTAATATTAAAGCAAAACTTTTGAAAACTTGTAATCTAAAAGTTTAAAGGTTAAATGAAATTTATACATCACTTTGGTAAACTAAAAACAAAACTGCCGAAAGAATAATTTAGATGAAAATAAACTGAAAATTCCGATAAAATTTCCCGAAAAATTTCAAATTTACCAAATTTTTGTTAAATAATAAACTGTAAATTTTTCAGATTTTCAATCAAGCGTTAAATTTTTGCGAAATTTATTGTCTGCAACAAGATACTTTTCTTCCCTCCATTTTGAATTTGCTCGGAATTGCTATTCGGTACCCAGAAATAATTCGCCCCTGAGTCCCTGAGACATTCGAGACATATAACTATTGACGATGAGTCTGCGACATGCAAGGGAGCGAAGCCGTCGCTCACCACGTGCACCCGAAAATAGCTGCACCGGTGGCGGGAAAAGGAAACTGCACTGCTCTATTATCAGCTATATGGAGTTAGCGTTTCACCCGATAAATGGTGAACGAACAGAAATTTATCTCGTTCACCCTCGATCGCAAATGTCAGCAAGAGCTCGTCGATAAAGGTCTCGTCGCGACACATTTCTGCACGAATGAGCCAAGTCCGTGTATATAAGCATCCCAATTAACGTAATTGTTAACATTATCATCCTGACAAGAACTAAGTCGAGCGTGCTATCGTTCGAGTTTCGTTCCATCAGCGTGACCTAGAAAAACCGCCGTCGAAGAAGACTCGCCGTTTCGCGAGTTATCTCGAGGCATTATAAGCACATTGCGGCTTCCGTTTCCTGTTTTCAGACCGAGGGCCAATACGATAAAAGCGTCCTGCCGCGGTGCATTTTGTGGATTTGTGTGTAGCCGTTCTCGGAAAAACTCGTCCGCCAGAGGCACGATAATTTTGCACGAGAATGCAAATTGCACATACACATGCGACGAGGAAATACATCGTCGATTAGGGTCTCATGAGAAAGAAACTCGTAAACTCAGAGCCAACAATATATGTATACTTGAATACAATGTATCTTACTTCTCGTGTACTATTTCTTACTTACAACATCCCGTCGATTTACAGTCAATTTTTCCATGAAGTATCAAATTTTTAATCAGAATATCAAAGTTGTAATTATCGAGTTACGAATAATTGAAAAACGAATCTTTCAACAAAAATTTGACGACTTAAGTTGCAGATTATTACGTTTTTAAATTAATTTCAGATGGAGTCCATTTTAATGTAAGAGATATTACGAGAATTTAAAAAAAAACTTTAGAAAATTTAATTAGGAACTTAATTAGAAAATATATGCTGTAAATGATGACGTTAAAAAATCTTTATAGTGATTCCGTTAAAATAGAAATTTTATTTTTGTGAATAGTTTCTACTATTCCTTTTCATAAATTTTTTTTCGAATTTGTATGTTATGAAAAATAATTACAAGTCACGTTCTATTCTCTCAAATCCCTCATTAAATTAACATTATCCTATTTTTTTTTGTTTGATATTTGCAAACTTATAGTTGAATGACCTAAACATAATTAGTATCTATATCACAAAGTACCGACAAAATAATAAAGTGATAATTTCACTGAATATGGAGGCAATATTGCATAATTTCCTTGCTAACGTATTATCATACATTTGAAGCTGTTAAACGGACTGCAGTTACTTCTCGTTTTCGCAATGCGCGTTGCAGCAAGAGCTAATAAGAAATACGTTCAACGAGATGTCGAAAGATCCGAGACAGTATTTTATAGAGAATTTGATTGGAGGCAATATTGCGCACTGGTGCATATTAAAATCATTGTATAATGATCTTATTTCGTATAAAAGTGGAATGCTAATAATTATAAATATACATATATATAACAACCATCTAAGCTTGTAATATGTAACAATAATAAACAAAAGTAGAAGACCAATGAATAAGGAATAATTTTTTAAATCAAGATAAGCAAAATTGAATTTATTATTTAATATAATAATAATAATAAAACTGTACAAGTTTTAAATTCACAAAGTCTCCTGAAATATCACAGCTTTTTAAAATGCTAACATCTTGAATGATAAATCGCCCTATACATATTTTATGAAACAGTCACAATAAAGTGCATTAAATATTTCGTAATTTAATAAATATTTATATTAAATAAGCATTTTCACGTTGATCTGTGTATTACGGTTTAATGTGCACCAGTGCGCACTAGTGTCTCCGCATTCTATCGAATTCGCTATTAATCTTTCATCTCCACTCAGAAAATCGACGTGTATAGCGATTGGCGGCTCTTTTTTCACCTTGCATCACAGAGCGGCGACATCACGCATTGTGCCTGATATTTATTATTCCTTGCTGGTGTTTCCGGTTTTTGTCAGTCGCAGGAAGCACGACGTATCCCGTACGCACAAGCGATCTATCGAGCCCACCCTATCGATCACTTCGTACCGATAATGCTCATTGTATCGGATCTGTATACCTTACTTGAATGGAAACATTCTTTCTCCGTTACGTATCAACAAAGTATGTATACATATATATTATATATATTATATATATATGTATATATACATCTTATGTATTATAAATAATCTCTAAAAATTGCAAGACATACCTACGTCATCACATCGATATCTGACTTCTGTATTTGATTTTTCTTCCATAGAACTTTGCGTAATATTTTATATTTTAATTTTATGTGTGTAATATTTAACTTATTTTCAATTCCTACAATATCTGAATGGATATTCTTAATAATAATAATAAATTATAATTATATATAATAATTATGATTTATATTAAGTTGTAAACATTCTAATTCCATAAAATTCCATTTATTTTATATTGCTTTCAACAAACATATGATATTAAAAATAATGTACTCAAAGAAATAATAGTAAAATTGAAACATCGATAATGGATGCTTTCTGTTTGGTAATGCAAATATTGTTTTATTTTTGTCACGAAACATAGAGAAAAATAGAACTACGCTTGTGTCAATTTGTGTCACTAAATACTATACAATAAAAAGCGCTCAATAATAAGAATGTTTTAAAAAATACAATGTATCAAATATCCCTTTTTTTATTCCCCCTTTCTTCATGCTCTTTAACTCAACTCTTCATCTGCGATCTAATTGTAAGTTTTTTGTTCAGCCCGAGTCTTTTTTACTGTTACTATAGGTTTCAAAAAAATTCAGGGTTTCTTTTTAACGTCTTTAGTTAGCGAATGTTTTCTTAACTTAAAAGTTAAAATTTTTTTATTTAAAAATTAAAATTTAAGTAAAAAGGGTGAAAATTTAAGAGTAAAATTTTGCTTCTGTTAAAAACGATCAAGATTATAGATGGAGGGTTAATTATATATGATTTCGCTAAAATTAATTAATTACTCACATTCGTATAGAAGTCCACCTCTTTGTAAGGATTCACAGCCACCAGTATGGATCCCGTGTACGTCTGTAAAATCTGTGTTAAGGAATATTCAGCTCGAATAGCACTCAATAAATATAAATATTCGTATTGCTAGTCTCTGTTGGATATTAACATTGTATCACTGTTAACATAGGCAAAGTTCTGACATTTTTCTGCCGCTGACATTTTTCTGCATTCATAGTCATTATGTGTCCCTTGCAATACCTATAAGTGCGATACAAGTGCATATAAGTGGGCGATAAATGAAGAGACACGAGGCACGAATCGGGCTAAAAACGTGTGACCTTTTTAACGTTCCCTTCAGTCGCGATCGCGCTCGCGTTCCGAGCAAACTTTATTTTCTGAAGTACGAACGGAAAGTTGCGCCAATCCGTTTTTATTGCTCGCCCTATAAAAGAGAAAACTCTCGAAGGCGTACGAAGCGTTTAATGCCGTGTCTATATGTATGTAGAGTTATCTAGACGTGCATACACTCTTTCCTTCTGTCTATAATATTCCACGGATAATTTCGGAATACTATTCTTTCATCGATATATCAGCGCTCATCTAAAAAAAGCTTGAAATTTCATTACAAATTTGCTAAAAATTCAATGTGATCTAATTTTAAATGAATTTAAATAAAAATGAAGTTAGGTTTTACTTTCACTTTTAATTTCTTAGTTATTAATTCAAGTAGCATCGATGTTTCGCGACGTTCGTTAAAGAAACATAAAGTCTGAGTTGATTAAAAATTCAAATTTAAAAAATTCGACGATTTGCTTTAGAAGTCATTCTGATATATAAAAATGCATTAAAACCATTAATCTTCTACAGAAAAATAATACAGACTACATACGTATAAGACGGGTTTGAAATTGCGTCGCGCAATTTCAGACTCGCGGGAATATCGCCAAAGAAATCTCTAGAGACAGAGGAAGATAGAGCGCACAACTCTGCCGTAAGCTCTATCCCTTGCATAATAACTCGATGATGACATGCTTTCGCCGGGGGAGAGAGCTCGGTAATGACGTCACGCTCGGGGGCGACCTATAGGGGGTATGACTCATGGAACCACACCGTTAGCGAAAAGAGGGGCAGTACACCTACATATAACCGTGCTACCCTCCGGCAACATTTGAGACGAATTAGGGTGCTGATCTATGCCCAAAAGTTCGAAACTCATTTTAACCGATGGTATAGGGTAACTATTGAATTCCCTATCCTACTGATTAACATTTTTTAAATGTACAGTATTTATGGATATATAAATCAAATAAATAATAAATTTATACTTTGAAGATATCTACAAATACATATATCTAAAAAAATATTTTCTTCGCATTATAAAAAAAACAATAAAGAAATGAAGACACGTAGCAAAAAATATTAGCTATATAAATAAATTAAAATTGGTATGATATTTGAAAAAGTTATACTGAATATTATAATAATTAATTATTATGTATTATTACAGATTTCTCTCTCTCTCTCTCTCTCTCTCTCTCTTTCGGTTATTTATGTTTCTCCTTTCCTACTTTCCTTTTCTCATCTTTGTACTTCAATCTTTCTCATATACGAAGACAATTCGCTTAAGTCTCTTTCATATTTATACTTTATTTATGGCACTTTATTACTCTATTTATACTTGTATCTTATTCTTTGTTTTAGAATAAGCTTGAATGCGCACATTGCTAACACGCGTTGGCGTATAGAAGCTGTCGACCCTTGTGGTGATTACAGTTCCCTGTTAAAACCTTTGGTCCAAGCTCTATCGAAACCCCATTATTACTAAGAAGGATCTAACAATTTAATTAATCCCTTGGGGTAACCGCGTCTCCCGTCGCCCATCGATAACTTCTTGATTTACGTTCTCGCTATAATAAAATTAAATTTAATTACACAAATGTCTTATCCAAATACTAAAATCCATACAGTAAACAAGGAATAAAAGTTAACTCTATTTATTTGCACAACAACTTCTAGAATAAAACAAAATAATTTGGATAGGTTAACAGAAATTTTCAAACTGCATAACAGATTAAGGTTGCATAATGTATAATTCAATTAGGTACACAAATATAGATGCAATAATGTATATTTTGTTTGATTGAATATACTATATACAATTTTAAGCTTTTATACAATTTGAACATTTTTATTAATTAAATTCTAATCTATGCATATTATCCCGCTTTTCCATATAAAAAGTTTCTACCGAGAGATTGGAGAGTTTATAATCCTTTCTCACGAAATTATTATTGCTGTCGCGTTCCAAAAAATACAAGAGAAATTATTAACTTCTATCATACTTTAATACATTATCTACGAATCACGAAACTAGTTTTCCGGAGTATTCCGTGTTCTCAGAACTTCTCTTATTAATATACCAACATATGCAGATAATTATCAAAACCAAGAACCCGGAATATTCCGCAAAACCACAAATAAAAGTCCAGAATATTCTGTGATCTATAAATAACGTGTTTCTAATGAAATCTGTAAACTGACAGATATCTCTAAACAAAAAGAGCGGGACCGAAATAATGCTTCCAATTTCTTCGACTTTTCGTGTACAAAAAATATACAGTATAAATATATTTAACGGAAATATAAATCGAAAATAAAAAAATTAATTTTTTTTGTTTGGTAGAACGTTATTTTGGATCCTCTCTTTCTCTTTGACGATATTTGTCAGAGCTTGCATATCTTGTTAGAAACACGTTATTTATAGATATCCGGTAAGACATATTTTGGTTATATTATTAAATTATATAATAATTTTTTGATAAAAACTCCCGTACAATTAAAAATTAACTTGGAAAGAACAAGGGCACTAGGAGTTAGGCGCAGATAACTTTACGCAAACGCTGATATTTATCAAGCAAAACTTATATATTACAAAAATTATTCTTACATGTTTCGGCTCATTTTTGAGCCTTCTTCAGAGACAATAAAAAATTACATAAATAAAATATAATTTAAAGTTGACAACAGATTAAAGAATGTTTAAACACCGCGAGCTCCCCCACAACAGAGAAATAAAATCAGACAATTTCATCTTAAAAAGAACACAATAATATGACCAATAAAAGCAGAAAAGAAAAATTAATAAATAGAATGCTGGAATTCAGGGAAATAATTTCCCAGAATTTCTTAGAAAACTAATAATTTCGAAATTAAATTTATCATAATTACGATTATTTTACCGGAAGTAGGGAGGCTCACCATGTTCACAACGATACTGTATCGCAAACACTCTCAAGAATAATTTTTGTAATATATAAGTCTTGCTTGATAAATATCAGCGTTTGCGTAAAGTTATCTGCGCCTAACTCCTAGTGCCCTTGTTCTTTCCAAGTTAATTTTTATATTATTAAACAAATACACTGAAAAAAATACTAAATTTTAATAAATAATTGTTCAAATAGCTCTAAGCAAATATTTACTAAATGTAAAAATATACTTATTTAATAAAAACCATTAAAAAATAATTTTTTAATATATATCTTAAAAAATTTCAGATCTTTTATTTAAATTATTAAAATTATAGAAAAATAAAAAATTTCGTTATTATGACTTTAAAGATTAAGATGTAAGCAATTATTTTCATATCTAAACTTAGGTACATATTATTTTTACAAAAATCTTTGATTAGATATAAAACAAAGAAGAGGCTAATATAATAAGCTTGATTGACAAATTCCCTCCATCAAATCACTTAAATAAAAAGTACTCGTCGGTTTCTCTTCTCTTTTTTGAATGGTACTTTCAATTTAGGGGAAAAACGAACGATTAAGCGATTTAAACCAATAATAGCAGCGCGGCGATGTGACGTCTGGCTATATAGAGAGTGAGGTGTCGGTTACATTTTAATTTAGCCGAGCGTGCAAGATCAGAGAGTGCAGGTTCGTCGATGAACCGGATGTCGTTCGTTCCTTTGCGCGTGTTTTTCCACGTGCGCTCGATGCGCGCCTGTTCACGCAGAGGCATAGATGCCTACATGTATGTGTAAAGAGGGTAGTTCTCTCTCATTAACCTCTCTCGCTAGCGAAGCGCCCTTAGCCGACTTGAATTGCACTCGTCGCGGGGGCAGGAACGGGACGATCTCGTGTACCTTTATTACCGGGAGTACAGAAGAGAGAAAAAAAAGGAAAAAACAAGAGACACACGGTGATGAGAACAGGAGGGTGAATGTCTGGGAGGGTCGCGAGAGGGTTCATCGATGTGAAAAAATTAGGCCACTCGCTCTGGAAAGGGTTAACCTGCGCCTGGAAGCTAGGAAAGCTGTGAGCGGTAAGAAAAGCGTTTAATTATCACGCACGATGGATGACTGAGTGATTTCGGTCGTCGGTTTCTTAACCCTTATTTATCCGACCGACCTACTTTTGTAACAAGAAAGAGTCTGCCACTGCTATTGACATTTTTAAATATGACAGACTTAATTGCTCCCTCTGTAAAAGATCAATTAATATTACATCGACAACAGTGAACAATGCTGCGGATTATACATACCCCGTTTACCCGAATAAAGATTAACCTTTTCACGAACCTATCTTCTTTTAGTTCCATCTAAGCGATTTATATATACATATATATGTGTTTTTACTAA
Source organism: Cyphomyrmex costatus (assembly GCF_001594065.2). Classification (NCBI taxonomy): domain Eukaryota; kingdom Metazoa; phylum Arthropoda; class Insecta; order Hymenoptera; family Formicidae; genus Cyphomyrmex; species Cyphomyrmex costatus. The sequence continues at coordinate 1,893,682 of NW_017280167.1, forward strand.
TTAACTGATATTTGTCTTCTATAAAATATCTAAATTATCAACACTTTTATCAATTTTTATGGAATTTTGAAATTTGTGTGTGTGTAAAGGTATAATAATTTTTTAATGAATATTTAATACTTCTTTATTTGAATTTAATTTGCATTTAAGCGATGAATCATGCAACAGATTGTTATATCATAATATACAAATTTTTTTAATTAAACTTCTCTTTTTAAATAAATTAGACATTAAGATACATAAACAATAATATATCAAAATAAACAAACAATAATCAAAAACAATTTAAAAAACCGTAGATTCGCGCACGCGTGTATTACAATTTTTATTCACTACTCACGTAGTTTTGAGATTTAACGTACGAGAAACGTGTTTAATGCCCACAGCAAAAGCTGTCTTTACCAGCTGCGAATCTCGTTTGCGCCCACGACACGACGGTGATAAGAAGTGTTCAGTAACGGAGATTCGAAAAGGCCGAGAGACCCGAACGACCGCTTTACGAGCCGTTTAATTTTTCGATTACATCAGGCGACAAAAAGTGAGCACCGACATGTGTATTTATGTACATACGTGATGAAGCTTAGCTCTTCTAGGAAACAAGTTCAGTTTTTTTCATAGCCCCTTCGATGAATGAGATATTTTCTACTTAAAAATTTCACAAAGATCGCACGAAATTAAAAATTATTTCAAATGTTTCGATAATTTAATTGTTAAATAGAAACGATTCGCGCAAAATTCACTAAATTAATATTTCCAATTAATTTAAAAAGAATTTTTAGATAAAATAACAATCGAATAATTAATAAAAAGAACATGTTATTTGATTAAAAATTATGTACTGCATTGACACAGAAAATTACGTACGTTCATTCGTCGGTCTTATATCGTTTCCATCTAAATGCAACGGAAGATTAGTTTAAGTACATCGTCGCTGCGCTATTCGCATGTACAAGGAAGTGTCCACTAACGAGTGGATTGCCGACGACCTAAATCGCATGTTTGAATTCTGGTAACTAATTGATCAATTAGAGCGAGTATTTGTAGATTTTAGACTCTGTAACATATCGAACGTAACGAGATTTTGCAATTATTGGGACTAAAATAATCTTCCTACATCTCATTCAATATTATTAAATACAGTCTTTAAATTTACGTTTCATTCAATCATTCAGATCGAATGATCCAATAGATTGAATAAGATAATTCAGACTGTCAATGATTATATGTATTTATTATTATATTAAACTAATTAGACGTACGCAAAGCAAAACGTAAAATCCGATATTAATTCTGTACGATAACATCACACTTCGTATTAAATTCCATTAAATAGTGTTTACTTCAGAATTAATTCAAACGTTAGTTCTTGAATATATTATAATATTAGTATGTTTAGAATGCAGTATTCTCATTCGACTTTCTCCATTTTTCTCTTAATTATATTAGATATCTCTTATTTTTATTTCATTTTGAGATCCTCAATAATACATGCATGACCATTCCAAAATTATTTCAATATTAGATGATCAGACGATCTCTATTTAAAATATCAATTGTCAATTATTTCATTGAGTTAAACGTGCCTCGAATTATTGGCGATCACGGATTTTTGTATCGTTATTCATAATCGATTAAAGAGGAAGGGAAGAGTTGACAGTAGGTCGCTACGATATCGTTGGGTCGTTGGCAAACCCAAGCCGATGAGAGATGAATGGATCTGACCCTGGGGTGATTCGCCAGCTGACTGAGATCGTCATAGCAACGCGACAACCTAGGACGACTTTGCCCACCCCTGCAATGTGAATATGAACGTGTCCCTCCCTCGGACGATTCGGTTTTTTCCCTTCCTCTACTCTACCCTACGCCGATCTCTTTCTCGGATGAAATCGGTTAATCTCTCATTGTCCACCTATACCTATTTCTCCATTCATTTGCCTAATTTGAATGAAGGTATAAGTAAACGGAATTATTCATACATATAAATAAAATGAAAACTAAATACAAAAACGTGTACACTCGAAGAAAAATGCATAATTCTCAGTTTTAGAAGCAGTCAATTTAATTGTAGTAATATTGTTCGTATGTGTTATATAAATTATTCTCAAATCTTTAGATTATCAAATTTGGCAAAGATAAGTATGTCATAATTATTACAAGACTAATTTTACTTATTTGACATAAATGAAACATTTATAATAGAAAGAAGAATGTAGAATCATTTATACAGAAAGATCCATTTTAGAAATCGATTTGTATTGCATTTCAAATCACACACATCGTAACTTCAGTATTTTAAATATCAAAGCGACATAAGAATAATTTTGCAACGAATGGTATGGTATAAATATGAATTTATGCTATGTGTATAGTTATGTATATCGTAAGAAATAAAGGATACGTATATCTGGTCCCTACTGTACCGAACTTGAAGATTCCGATTGATACCGACCTCATCGATATTGCTGATGACTGTCATGTCCGGCACGCCGCATTCAGGGCTTGAGCCTGAAAAATAAACAGAAAAAGATACTGTAAGAAATGATTGTAAGAGAAAACTGTAAGATTTGAAATAAGCATTATTTAAAATCCTTATCTAATCCTTCAGAGTTAATAGAATCTGTAACACGGTTACTGGCGTTTAGTCTGTAAGATCCATTTAATTATGTTAATTAAAAAGCATTAATTAATTTTAAGATGATATAACTTATATAAGAAAAAGGGAAGGCTAAGTATATCATAATAAAAGTAATCCGCAGATGTAATATAAAGAAAATTGAATTGTTTGACATTTTTGACAAAGATATAATAACTTAATGAATCCAATAGATTCACTGTCCGCTCCGGAAGGAGTAGTGATTAATTTCGTATATTATACAGAGTTTCTCCAGATAAACACTCAAGAATTCTTTAACATTAATGATCAACTAAATTTGTATAATTTAAAAAGTGATGAAATTAAAACTGTTAATAATTATTCAAAGATATCTTTGTTGATTGCTCGGCACTTCTGATCAAATTTCAACTCGATTACATTCCTGGGGTGAACTCACACATCAAAGGATATCGTGCTAGACCACCTGTTGTCCAACAAGTGAAAATTATGCTATTTCGAGGGTGAACAACTTTTCATTAATTCTTTATATAAAAGTCTTACGAATTATACATTAAGATAGTTTGTACAATTTTCTGGTTATTTTTATGTCAAAATTATCGACAGAGATGACTTTAAGACATAAAAACAATTTAAATTCTAGTTAATTTTTAAATTATATCTTCAAAATTTAACTCTGCGAGCAAATCTCATGTTTTTATTGAATATCCATGCATGAAATTAGGTGTCGTGAATTACAACGCTAATTTGTGGCAACAATTTGACACAGTTGATCGTTATCCTGTCAAATTTTGCTGTTTCGTGTTCCGAAATCAATTTACGACAACGGTGCAACACGAAACACGTCGGAAACACACACACACACACACACACACACACACACACACACACACACACACACACACACACACACACACACACACACACAGAATTAATCATTTGACGCGTTTCGTCTCGACGTAGTCTACGCGCCGACGGCAAAGAATCAAGTTTCGCGATTCGCAGGTGCAACCCGGTGCTCACATGCATCTGTAACTATGCACCACTCAATCGCACCTGCGCTACCCAGCTGCTGCATCGTAATTTCAAGGTCGCGATTAACGGGAATTTACACATAAGGACTGATCGGCTAATTTTGCAATCGGCGACTCGGAAAATCAATTGTGCAGCTGCTTTCTTGAACTTTCTTCAAGGCCACGTATTAAGCTCATTTAAAAAAAGAAATAATAAGTGATAAAAACGATGATACGAATTATGGCTAACTAATGCATAGTTCGATAATGACGTCGTCAAGCTAATCGGTGACAGCAGTGATTCAGAAATTTATTAGCGAGTTTAACGTATGTTTCAACAGTGTACGCTAATTATTGATTTAACACGATTATAACGTATAATCGCGTATTAAATTTATAATGAAATAATATTAATAATATGGAATAACAGCTATATATATATTTAGACGGTTATGTGCGTTAATAATATTTAAATGACAATTCGTATTTATCGGAAGTATTTTTCCAAGTTTTTACAACAAGTTTATCATAATTTATGCGTTAATATTTTAAGAAGTTTCTTATAAAGTAAAACTTTATCCATTCTCTTTTTACGTTCCTGTGTGCGTTCAGCGATAAAACGACGCGTCACTTTTTTTACCCAACGGCGAATCTCCATCCGTTTCCTGAATACCATCGAAAGATGTCCGGTTAAAGACGCTTTTACAAAAAAAATCGCGCGATCTGTTCTATCAAATTTTAATTAAAATTCTATAACAAAAATTCTGAATGTAGAAAAATCTGATGTTGATTCTCGTGTTAAAATATAAAACATAAATCCGATACATTTTGCGTATTTAAATTTTTTATCATTCAGGAACAATGATAAAAATTACAGTTTAAAAATTCCATTAAAAATTACCTGCTATATTTTACACAATATCGAACAAACTTAAATTTAAATTCAAAATTAAATATGCATGAAAATATCGATCAATTAAAAATCCAATCTGTGTTATGTCATTCTCTAGTACATATTTAAAAAAACCACACAAATAATTTTAACACCTTTCACAATTATATTTTCTATGTCATTAGATAACTATTCTTTCTATCGTAAATCGTAAGACATAAATCTTTTTATTGTCATCGTTCATTCCAATTTCGAAATTGTCATGGAATCACACTCGATTAATTCCAACGACATGAAGAAACATAAATCGTACATTTGAGATTGGAGTAAGCCGAGAAAATGTTATACAGAACAAAGAGCAGTCACGAACGACTGCAACCGGGGGAAAGAATTAAAATGCACAACTGGCACGGGTGCCCACATGGCGCAATGTAGTTACTCTCGTGCACGCGCGTGTTTGTGTTCATATGTACGGTATTATACATATATAGTATCCTTTTTATATAGTATTTTATATATAGTAGAAAGGAGCATTGAGAGAAAAGTGTTTGGTACTTGTAACTATATAACTGATACACAGATTGTGAGGAAAAAGTTAATTTGATTAAATGCGTTTAGTACGTAGTGATTATTTTTAGTTCAAATATTTTTATATTTAGCTTAACAAAATTTTGTAAAAAAATTAAAAATATGTTATTTGATTGAATTAACAAATATTTGCTTGACAACCTATGACCGCTACACATTTAGTTGAATCAACTAATATTTATTTTTAAATAACAATTTCTTTCTTAATGTAATTATTGTTACGAACTCAATTTTTATGTGGTTATTACTGCTGTAGTATTAGTAATAATAACGTAGAATCCTCTTAATATAAAAAAATTTTATTATAAATTATAATAAATTCGAATATATATATGGTATAATATCAAGATATAAATAATAAATAAAATAATTTTTATTCAGTAAATGTAATTACAAATTATATAATGAATGTAACTTTTTTTTTAATTCATTTACTATGTATATAGTAATAACTTACGTAAAAAATATGTTAAGAACTAAAAATTTTTAAATAGTGTATATGACTAGACTACAATTTCATGATTAAAATAACTATAAATATATATATTTGTTCCAAAAAATGACTATAAATTATAATTAAATTATAGTAGCAACCATTTTTTCCCCTCAGTGTATAATTCTTTCACACGGGCATAGGGCCAGAGAACACGCACTTTGGATTCGCATGACAGAAGGGAGGACTTGCATAAAGTTCTACGTGCCGTTTTGTCGTATTCCAGAGGCGATAAAACGTTCAGTTTACACAGGGTATATCAGAATTCACTCGGACGGACATATCAGCTTCCTTTGTTAAGAACTTCTCGCTAAATCTGATATTGATATTTTCACAGCGGAAGTTCGGCATCACAAAGGCGCATTTAATTTTTTTTATTGATACGTAAACGTGTGGATGTGTGTAATCAAATTACGTAAATTACTTGTGATAATATTTAACGATCTTGAAGCAATCCTATATCTAATGCTGTCAGAACGATTTAATTAATTCATCTAATTTTAGTTGAAACTCTCGATTATTAAATCTTAAATTAATATTTTACTACGACTAACTGTAAGTCCACTTAAAATTAAAATAAGAAAAAAGAGATATTATTTTTTCAAAACTCTTAATCTGCAAAATATATGTATAAGAACATGAATTTGCTGATCAATTTGAATAATTTTGCCATTGAGTCACTGTCATAACGGCTTCTGTCAAGATTCCGGAAATTTATCAGATAATTTATAGTTAAAATGAAATGCGTGTAACACACCCAGTACAATCAATGCCAACCGACGATGAAACTAGTTCCAAGTAGTCGTTTTTACGATATACACGAATCACGCGATGATTCATTTTGAATGCATACCAGAATACCGGGGAAACCTGCTCTTTAGAAATGTCACACCGATGACTCATTGGCCCGGAGAAGAGATCTCAAACGATTACGCGGATATATCTCATCGAGGGAAAGTTTCTCGCGTCGTCGCGATCGCATCGAATCCAATTTCCTGAAACTCTGACGCTGCGAAGGAACCACGAGAAATAACATCGATGAGCACAATCAGTGAAACTTCCCGTGAATGTCTCACTGCCATCAACGAAAAAGAAATCGTCATAAATATAAGATACGAATTAATTAAAATTTATCATTTATGTATTATATCAGTTAATATATATATTTATCACCTCTCTGTGTATATATATTAAAGTGTTGATTTTAGTAAAATATATACATACACTTATTAGTCAATGTATACACACATAAATGTACACATTGACTATAGTAAACTGTAGTAACCTACATATACATTTACTGAATCAACACTTTAACTGTAATATATTTTCTTTCCTTCTTTTATGCAAAACATATACACACGGGAAAAAAAGTAATTTTGTTAGATCACCACACAATAATTGAAAATGATGTATAATAATAATTAATGTAATAAACAAAAAATAATAAAATTTATGCTGTATTTATTTATATGTGTATATTTCTCGTATTACAAGACGGCATTGACAATGAAAGGACGAAAACATAGACTCAATAACTTATGTTATGTCGCGCTGTCATATCGCACATTTCATATGCGGCGCCTTTTCGAAATGACTGGCTGCTTTGTACTCGCGACGAAAGACCGTCAGTATACATATTGTATATCATAAAGTATATACTGTAAGCAACTTTATCAGCAGCACCGATATCTGCGATTGACGCGTTACAAATGCCGGTTGTATGCATTCCGAGTTAACGTTCCATCAAAGAACTTTTTTCGCGATCTTGCGTCGCTTATCAATCGAGCGTAGATTCAGGTTATGATACGATAAAAGACCTGAGATATTTAATCTGATATATAAATATAAATTTTAAAAGAATTTTATTGTAATAATATAATCTTTCACATCAACAAATAGAATTAGTACACTGAGAACAAAAATAATTGCGATTATATAATTTAATTATAATTTATAATAGTTTCCGTGCCAATTATATGTTTTTTAAGAATAAATTGTAAAATAATTATTACTAATATTATAGCGATGGTAAATATAAAAATGCTGTTGACCAGAATTGCTTTACCGTACAATTATAGACACCAATTGAACCGTTCCTAATCATTTTAATGGTCCAAATTTTCAGATCTGTATTTAGCTAAATTTTTTGATACTTGGAGCATAACTATTTGTTCTGTATAATACCGCTGTATTACACTAAAAGAAAACCTTTGGTATTCTTCTTTTCCTCAATATATATTCGTTCTTTCCGTATAATTTATTCCACGATATCAATCGATGTTTCAAAATGTATAGCAATAACATCGACAGGACTCCGAATGATGTCGAACGTTAAATCATTGCGAATATTTACGCGTTTTTTCATAACGAAAGTAAGTAGGTATACCGGCGTAAATATCGCCGCGACTCGGTGTGGAACACCACGCTGGTCGTTGCTCTCGTGAACCCGTGAACTACGGTGGGATTTCTTTCCCACCGTCGTGTTCCCTTGACTTCTTCGTTCGAGCGTGTACACGAGCGCGTACGTAGACCGCGAGGCACGCGAAGTCGTCGAGGGAATTATGCGAGAGCGCGAATCGATTGAGCGTCGAACCGGCGAAAGTCGCCGCGAACTTGACATCGTGCGGTCAGGTCTGCTGGATGAAGGTTCACATGTCGCTGCTGTCATGCTGTCTGCGATGTCACCCTCGTTTTCAACGCGCGAAACGTCCCATGATCGCGTTATTCAGATAAGCAGTCGAAGGGTGACTTTTAAATTTTTAAAGAGGAAAAACAATGTCAATCTAATCTCACAATCAGTTTGAACTTTTTATAGAAATACATGTACAGGATGTTCCACGATTTGCCATGCTTTGATAGTGACGCTACTGATTTTCCCATGACCTTCGAATTAACATTGTGGTCAGTGAAAAAGATGAGAGAAATAATCCTTGGCTGCAATTTTTCAATATCTAACATTATGTATTTGTAAATATATATGTACATGTGTCACGTTTTAAATAAAAATTTGACTACAGTTTATTTAAACTTGATTAATGTCTGCGTTTATATTAAAGTAGATTAACTTTAATCTTAGTTTAACTTATTTATATATTTTCCGAGTTTTAAGAATTAGGGAAAGAGATCAATTGTGAATTAAAGCCGAGATTAAAGTTAATTTACATTGATAAAAATAGACACGGCAAATATAATTCCGGAAATAATCCTGAAATTAGTTAAAATTTTCTAATATTTAATATTATTTGTAAATATCAAGCTTCAAATCAAAATTTGATTATGGTATAAAACTGGGATATGTTAAGTTAGCACCCCAACTATAGTACTCAGGAGTTCTGATTAGAGTTCCCACTTCCTTTTGACGAGATGAACAGTTCCCTATAGTTAATAACAAGAGTTCCGCTAAATAAACATTTTTTTTACATTTTTTAAAAATGGGGTGCTAACTTTTTATCGAATTTCGAGGTGGAATAGTTCTGAGCGGCTTAACAGAAGTATTTTGTGAATACTTAGAGTTCTTGATACATAAAAAACATTTTTGAAGTATAATAAAGTTTAAAAAAAATAGTATAAATCTTTGAAAATTTTTTTAAGAGTACCTAGTAGTTCTGAGTTGCGTTTCTTATAGTACTCGACGAGTTCTATCGAAAACTGTAAGGTGGAAAAGCGATTGGACCAACGGTTTGCAAGATACAGCGACATTTGTCGGAAGATCAACAATTTTTTAAGTGAATATATCTCGGAAACCGTTGGTCCAATCGCTTTGAGCCCTGATACTTTTCGACACAACTCGTCGAGAACTGTCCAGAACTCCGAACAGAACTACTCGGTACTCCCAAAAAATTTTCCGACGTGGGACTTGAAAAAAAATTTTTTATCAAAAATTTTTTGAGAGTACCAAGTAGTTCTGTTCGGAGTTCTGGACAGTTCTCGGCGAGTTCTGTCGAAAAATATCAGGGCTCAAAGCAATTGGACCAACGGTTTCCGAGATATACTCACTTTAAAAATTGTTGATCTTCTCACAAATGTCGCTGTATCTTGCAAACCGTTGGTCCAATCGCTTTTTCACCTTACAGTTTTCGATAGAACTCGTCGAGTACTATAAGAAACGCTACTCAGAACTACTCGGTACTCTCAAAAAAATTTTCAAAGATTTCTACTTTTTTTTTTAAACTTTATTATTCTTCAAAAATGTTTTTTATGTATCAAGAACTCTAGGTATTCACAAAATAGTTCTGTTAAGCTGATCAGAATTATGCGACCTTGAATTTCGTTAAAAAGTTAAAAATTTTTTAAAAATGATTATTAAGCGCATATGTCATTAAAAATCATAGAGAACTCTTCGTATCGTCAAAAAGAAGCAGAAATTATCATCAGAACTATTGTATCTAAAAATTAATTTTTCAAAAATTTTTATTTTTTTTTTAATATTCGTAAATTTTTTTTACATATCAGGAACTCTAGGCAATCGCAAATTGAAGCTATTAAGCCGCTCAGAACTATTCCACCTCGAAATTCGATAAAAAGTTAGCACCTCATTTTTAAAAAGTGTAAAAAAAATGTTTATTGAGCGGAACTCTTGTTATTAACTTTAGGGAACTCTTCGTCTCGTCAAAAGGAAGTGGGAACTCTAATCAGAACTCCTGAGTACTATAGTTGGAGTGCTAACTTAACATACCCATAAAACTGACTATTTAACTTTTCGAGTTTTAAGAATTAAAAAAAAAATAAAGAATAAATTAAAATTGAGATTATTGTTAATCCACATTAATAAAAATGAATATAAAAAATAAAATTTTAAAAACAATTTTCAAATTTGTTAAAATTTTCCAGTAGCTAATATAATTTATAAATATAAATATATCACGCTTGAAATCAAAATTTTGACTATTTTTTTGTTTAACTTACTTTTTACCTACTTTAAGTTCTAAAAATTCAAGAAAAAGATATGGAACAAACTTAACCAAGATCAAAGTTAATCTACATTGGTAGAAATGGACATAAAAAATACTAAATATTATTCCGTTGTTTATTTTCCTGAAACTCCATTCGCGAAAAACTTTTTTAATCGCTTAAGATCCGATCTATAACTGCGTAAACTTATAGTTATAGTTGTAATTGTAAGAATTAACTAATTACAGTTTAATACAAGGGGAATATCCAACTGTGATTGGAGGACGTTTACGAAATTGTATAGATCAGACATCAGCTAGGCTTTATACCTCCGAAACCATTTCCCGAATTCAGTAGTAAGTAAAAATCATCATTAGAAAAACATTCGTCGTAGCTCGCGACGAGACGAACGACCACGATGAGAGAAACGCCCGCCTGTTCGATCAGTATGCCGAAAACGAACGAGAGGGAGGAGACGGAACTGTGAAGTGGTTGCCGCGAGTGTTCTCGTGGTCGACAGGCGAATCGAATCAACGCTGCATCGTTATTAGCTCCTTTAGTCCTTACGCTCTTTAATGCTGTGTACCATAATAGTATACAATACCTTAAAATATTACTTCCTACTACGCGTTTGGAAAATTAATTATCGCAATTCTAACGTTTAGTAACTATAATTTTTTCAACGACATTATAAAATATTGAATCGCGAGAATTAATGAATTGTAAAAGCTAAAGTATGTTATGTGCATGTTTGTGTGTATTTTTTTATTACGTAAAAAGGGAAAGAATATTAATTATCGCAGCGACTGTAATTTAATAATTATAAATTACGGTAATTATAATTTGTCAATATTTCCAGGCCTTTGCAGAATATCACGGAGAACGTTATTTCAATAAGAAAATGTTTATTAAAAAGAAACATTAACGACAATCTATAAAATTCCCCCATTTGAACTACTACTAATAAAAAAGAGACACTTAACAACAATGAGAATAAAAATTCTCTTATTTGAAGGATAAACAAACTTTTAACACGACAAGTTTAGCGTTAAAAAAAACTCCCTCATAGAAGCTATTTCATGCTTCAAAGAGCTTCATTATCGATGCATTTGTTATCAAAAAAAACAGCGTTATGCATTATTTTCAAAAGGGAGAAGAATGAAAGGATAAGAGTACCTGCAAGAGTGTATAGAAAGTACATGCAACGTTACGGGGTATATTATGATCGAGCTGTGCACCACCCAGTATAGCACCCACCCGTTCTCGGAGGTCGACGACGTACGCCTACAAGGAGGCGTCGCGACGGCGACGAGGAATTACGCGCGTTATCGCATTCATACAGGACACGTTCGGGGCGGGGGCGAAATAGACATGCACCGAGAAGTGCCGAGAAGGGTTGCAGCGGGATGGGAAGAACAGAGAAGAGAAAGGAGCGGCGTTCCGGACACAAAGGCGAGGAGGAGGAGAGAAACTCACCCTGTGATGCGAAGTGCTTTGTGACCATGATGATGCGCGCGTGGCTCTTCTCGCTGCCCCGAAATTCAGAACATCATATATCCTCCTCCGCGGCGCGCGGCGACGAACCCTCGACGCGCACGATTGAAGGGACAGGCAGACGGGGGAGGGGGTCCAGCGGCGTATCCCGGCGGGCGATGCGAGTACGTGGTAACCACCGCTATACCCTCGCGAGGCGGACGCGAACGGCACCGGAAGAAGGGTATATCGCGCGACGGGGGTTGTGAAAAGTTCTGTCAGAGAATCACATGTTTTCGTGTTTCGTTTAAGTTTCACCGCCCGTCTCTTCTGAGGGCGAGACCCTCAGGCTCTCTCGAGTTGAGGAAAAGAATATAAGCGCGCGATAAACGACTGAGGAGGAGAAGAGAGTATCACCCTGGTCTTTCGCGCACCGCCACTTGCCACCATCAACACCAACCACACCACTCGCGCACGCGTTTTTATCCCGACAACGAGCGACGCCACGTGCCCGACAGTTGCTATCCAACTGACGCGACCCGCGAGGCCGCGATTCTACGATCCCTCGCCGACCGCGCACCCTTCCCCTCGTGCTTCCGCTCCAGGTCCTGCGCTCCCCGCTCCGACTCGGGGGCTGTCCGGCTGGCGCCTCTCCGACAGCCCGTATAGAGTCGGCGTTTTCGAGCGTTCTCCGGATTCCGAGTAACGCGGTCGAATGCTACCATCTGTGTGTACCGGAGCGCAACAACGATCAACTCAATCGGCAAGAAGGGAAATTACCATTCCTCGCGTCTGATAAATTTTGAATGTCTTTTACAACTAAGGAACGCTCCAAATTGCAAAAGCGATTAAAGAAAACTAATGCTACTAGTCCACAGATCAGACAGTTTGAAATAAATATTCTAGGTAGTCAAATTTTTTTTGGCTCCTATAGATTCTGTATCTGATATGGTTTGAAACATATTTGGCCATTTTAATTTTAACAAAGATCCAAAATATCTTGAGAACAATACATTTTTGGAAAAAAATGTTTCGAAATTGTAAGGTTGAAAGATAGTTATTTGATGAGCTATTTAGATTTTGGATTCAGGATCCATTTTGAATCCAATAAGACTCGATCATTCATTTTTAAAATAAGAAATATATTCTCTAAGCTCTTTGAAGTAAAATCTCACTCTAAGATTGAAAATTTAACCATTTTTTAAAAAGAGTGGCTCAATTTTCAATTGTTAAGAGTGAAATTTTATTCTTCAAAGTAAAATACACTTTAAAAGTTTTATAGAGCATATCATTTTAATTTAAATTTTAAATATAAATACAAATAAAAAATTTATAGAAAGATTTTATGGG